>NW_005842756.1:441185-445072 GCF_000455745.1 Alligator sinensis | reverse complement strand
GAAAGAGGGGGCACAGGGCAGATGAGACGCTGATGGGAAAGGCACGGGCGGCGTCGGCAGGATCGCAGACAGAACCAGCTGCATCATTTCTTCTCGAATCACAGAATAGTAAAAAGCTTGAAAATAACTTCTTCCTAATTTGTTTTGCTTTTGTTTTTAAATCAAATTCATTTTGTTTTGTTTTCGATCAAAAACTCGCTTCCGTTTTTCTGACAAAAACTGGAAAATACAGTTGCAACGAGCTTGGTCACTGGTTTGCTTTTCCTTATGGGATTTCAAATAATTGACACATTTCCTAAAGCAGGGGTTTATTTATTTAAATGGAAAGATTAAGGGGGTGGGGGTTTTGTGGTTTGAGGGGGGTGGTTTTTATTATTTCTCTAAAACGAAAAACTTTTAAAAAGTTTTTTAAAACTCCAAAATTTCCCACCAAAAAGAAATTGACCAGCAGTCTTTGCTGCCCCAGTGCAAGGGGCTGGACCCGATGATCTGTAAGGTCCCTTCCAGCTCCTAACAACTGTGAAGCTATGAAGCTATGACCTTTGCCAACCCGCTCTAATTAGGGAGATGCCCAGGTACTGCTGTAATGGGCTATAGTGTCAGAATTAGAGAAGAAGGCAGACTTCAGTGAGGAATTCAGAAGCTGGTGTGATAGGAAGGGAAACCAGACATGGGATGGGAAGGGAACATGATTGTAGAGGTCCAGTTTTGGACTGAACAGAAAGCAGAGAGGGTGGAGGGGGAGGTGGCAGTCGTCAATGGAAGAGGTGAGAAAAAAGGGCTTGGGTTGAAGTGCTTTAAGGAAAAGCCAGGCCTTGATGTACCTAATGGAGTATGGTAGCAATGGGTACAGCCTCTGAAGGAGAACTTGCTAGACTTTAGATGCTGGAGGCTGCAGGTGAGAGAGGAGCAGTGGCAAAAACCCGGGTCAGACCCAGTCCCCTCTCCCTTGCAGCATCCACTCCCTGCCCTTGTGTGACACTGAAGATGCATCTACGGTCTGACCCAGTAAATGGCAGTCCTTACGTTCACGAGCAGATCTGACAGGCTAGCAAGTCTGAGGACTTTACTAACCCTGAAGTGCAAGAAAAGAAGGGAGGATTAGCAGCGAGACTGCGGCTTGGGATGGAAAGAGGGTGGGGACTGGAAAAAACCCGCGATGGTGATGTAGCCGAGCACAATGTCCCTGAACGCGCTATAATCCTGATCCGCCCCGAGAGGAAGCTTGCAAATAAACACATGCGGTCTCCGTTCGGGTGGAGTGGAAGCCCCCGCGGCTCGTTCGGGGGAAAAGGCATCCGGGCGCTGGAGTTATTTAAAGCAATTCCACCCCGAGCACGGCACCCCACGCCAAGGTCCTCGCTCTCTGGTGTCCCCCAAGTCACCCTGAAGTTAAAAAAGAAACAAATTCTGGAAACAATGAAATAGCACAAAATAAAAAGATTTCTGAAACTCCCCGAAGGGAGCTGGGCCCAGCACTTGCTGCTGAATAAAAAGCCCACTATTGAACCAAGAGTCATCTCAGCGGTGGCAAGAGCAGAATGACCACAAGTGACTGTGGGGGACAACAAATGACAAAAATGGAACGTGCAGGTGGGTCAAAGGTTGATAAGAAGTGAACCCTTGGGGGACACTGAGCAGAGCACCCTAGACAGCACCCACTGACTCTCAAAGGCAGCCAGAGAGCTGGCAGCTACTGCCCAGTGGTGCTCCGCTCAGAGACGGGAATAGAGAAAGCCCAGGAATATGGCCCCACAGTCCGTGGGGACACACTCGCCCAGAACCTCCTTCCTGATAAGATAGATGGCCAACTTGGCCAGGGCCAGGGCCAGGAGGAGGCTGCCCAGGAGGTCCCAGAGCTTGGTGGGGCCACGGATGGGGTGTGAGAAAATGAACAAGTGCGGGGAGAAATGAAGAGGTGGTACAGGGGCTGCAACCTGGTGCACTTGAGGAAGAGAATGAGCACGTCAGGGGCAGGCATAAACCATGCCAGATACAAACCCATGGTGACAGCTCCGTGTAGGAGCTGTCAGCCAAGGTCCCCAGTGGCGTGTGGGACCAAGGTGGAGCACAGACTCAGCCACCAGGGGCCATCGGCCTTGCCCCCGCCAAAGACGTCCCGCCACTTGGTGTCTGTGTGGGATGCAAGGGTGGTGTGGTGAAGCGTTTGGCGGACAAACGTGTAGAGCTGGCGACAGTGGGCCAAGGAGAAGTGAACCGGGCTCGTGTTCTCCAGCCTGCTGAGATGATGCTTCACTCAAGAGCAGGGAGTGCTGCGGGGTCTGCTGCGGTGCAGGACCCACCAGCAACTCCATTGGGCTGGAGGACACGGGGTGGGGGGGAGACCACCCTCACACAGGACATGCTCTAGGAAGGCAAGCTGGCGACAGTGGGCCAAGGAGAAGTGAACCGGGCTCGTGTCCTCCAGCCTGCTGAGATGATGCTTCACTGTCAAGAGCAGGGAGTGCTGCGGGGCCTGCTGCGGTGCAGGACCCACCAGCAACTCCATTGGGCTGGAGGACACGGAGGGGCAGAGACCACCCTCACACAGGACATGCTCTAAGAAGGCAAGGGCGTCAATGAGCAAGGCAGCTTTCACTTCCAGGGCTAGGTGCAGGCAGGACGCACGCTCCGCAGGCAGACCCACGTGCCGGGCCTGTGCAGTAGTCTACCCACTTCCGCTTGGCATAGGCCAGGAGGTCTCCGATCCGGGTGAGACCCACCCGGGCCATCCTTTGACGTGCCCAGGGTGTTGCCATGACCACGAGCTGGGGGTTCCACAGCAGCGGCTCGGCAAGTAGGTCAGCACCCTGGGCCACCCGCAACGGGGACCTGGAGGCGGAGATCAGCCCCAGGCCCCATGAGAAGGCCCTGGTAAAAGACTGGCAGCTCCCCCAAGCCCCATGCAAGGCAAAGCCCATAGGAGGAAGAGCTGCTAGTTGTAGTGGAGTCCTTGGAGCCGGCAGAGGAAGACGTACTCCAACTGGCTCCCTGTCACATGGCTACTGGCACTGTACAGGCAGACCTTGACAGGCTCGGGAAATGGGCGGACAAGAACCTGATGGTGTTTAACACTGAAAAATGCAAGGTGCTCCACCTTGGGAGGAAAAACCTGCAGCATGCCGATAGGCTCGGCAGTGCTACACTGGTTAGCGCTACAGATGAAAGGGACTTGGGGGTCATGATTGGTCACAAGATGAACATGAGCCTTCAGTGCGATGCGGCGGCTAGTAAAGCAAGCAAAACGCTGGCTTGCATCCATAGATGCTTCTGAAGCAAATCCCAGGTAGTTGTTCAGACGACCGAACTACCTCAGAGCACAAGTTCCACGGAGCCTAGCAAACTTCGTGAGAGAGAACCGAATTGTCGTAGTCCTCTAACGAGGATTTAAGCGGAGCTGAACCTGGAAACTGTCCAGCCTACACCACGACCATCTTTGGTGTAAGTAAACAATCTTTAAATCAACCATTACGCGTCCGTAACTAATTCTAGCTCGCCACCGGGTCTCTCCGACCCCGCGTGCCCGGGCTGCTGGCCACAGCCCGCGTGTGGAAAGACGGGTCCTCATACCGCTCCCGGCCCGCTCATGGCGACATGGATGGGTTCGGGAGGTGGCCCGCACAGTGCCCAGGGTGTTGCCATGACCACGAGCTGGGGGTTTCACAGCAGGGGCTCGGCGAGTAGGTCAGCACCCTGGGCCACCCGCAACGGGGACCTGGAGGCAGAGATCAGCCCCAGGCCCCATGAGAAGGTCCTGGTAAAAAACTGGCAGCTCCCCCAAGTCCCGTGCAAGGCAAAGCCCATAGGAGAAAGAGCTGCTACTTGTAGTGGAGCCCTTGGAGCCGGCAGAGGAAGACGTACTCCAACTGGCTCCATGTCACATGGCC
>NW_005842756.1:440050-441012 GCF_000455745.1 Alligator sinensis | reverse complement strand
CATGATTGACCACAAGATGAACATGAGCCTTCAATGCAATGCGGCTGCTAGTAAAGCAAGCAGAACGCTGGCTTGCATCCACAGATGCTTCTCAAGCAAATCCCAGGACGTCATTCTCCCCTTGTACTCGGCCTTGGTGAGGCTGCAGCTGGAGTACTGCATCCAGTTTTGGGCTCCACCATTCAAAAAGGATATGGAGAAGCTTGAGAGAGTGCAGAGGAGAGTCACATGCTGAGAGCCATGGGACTCTTCAACCGGGAAAAGCCCAGGCACAGGGGTGATCTGGTGGCCACCTATAAGCTTATCAGGGTGCTCATCAGGATCTAGGGGAACGTCTGTTCACCAGAGCGCCCCAAGGGATGACAAGGTTGAATGGTCACAAACTCTTCCGTGACCGTTTCAGGCTGGACGTAAGAAAGAACTTCTTTATTGTCCAAGCCCCCAAGGTTTGGAATAGACTGCCACCAGAGGTGGTTCAAGTGCCTACTTTGAATGCCTTCAAGAGACATTTTTATGTTGATGTTTATCTTGCTGGGATCCTATGACCCCTGCTGACTTCCTGCCCCTGGGGCAGGGGGCTGGACTCGATGATCTTCCGGGGTCCCTTCCAGCCCTAGCATCTATGAATCTATGAATCAATGAATACAAGCTGGCTGCCGTCCGCTATGGTTGCTTGAGGCTCTTGCATGAGTCCTGTGCGCTCCTGTCCGTCTGGGCTTAGGCAAGAGGCTGAGTAAATGCAGATGAGTGAGACTGGTCCAGTAGCCAGGACTGAAGACTGAGTTTTGGGTACAGGTGCCTTCTCTGCCACTGACTTCCTAGGACCTTGGGCAAGTCACTTGAGGCTTTCCACTTCCTCCTGACCCATACAGCTTCGGCATCTGAAGAATTCATGGTCTGAGAAGGGAGGTGTCTTCATGGACAACTGCAGCCATTTCATGGACACCATTGGCATTGTTATA
>NW_005842756.1:423502-440019 GCF_000455745.1 Alligator sinensis | reverse complement strand
TTCCCTTTCAACAACCTGATGGTTAACGCACATGTCCAGGACAGGGGACACCTGGTTTGAGGGTCTGGGAGCCTGAACCCACATCTGTGTCCCAACACCATGCTACGGGCCAAGTGTGTCTGACAACACCTTCCATGCACGTGCTGGTGACATGGAGAGGGTGCAACAGGGAACCAAACTTTAGGGTGCAAGGAGAAGGGCATCTAGTTACTATGCCGCTGTACAAGGAGTCCCGGATTTTGGTCTCTGGTCATGTGCTTTATCCCATGACCAATGCCAAGTGCATCCCTGACACAGGCATCCAACTGGCGTCATGCCATTGTTCTGGACTGCACTTAGTAACAAAAGCAAGATGTGGCCTGAGGGTGTTGCATGAATGCAAGCAAAAAGGGACTCTGGCCTGGGCCAAATTGATCCCTGGAAACTAGCATGCTCATGGCCCTCCCTGCAATGCATGCTGAGAGGTGTCACGGGAGAGGTATGATTTCAGGAGAGATTTGAGCAGCGGAGAAAGCAAGCTGGTGTCCCGTTGTGTGGTGTAGGCTGGAGAAAGCTAAGGATTGTACCCACGTGGGCATGCTTGTTCTGAAAGGAAAGTCAGAGACATGGAGGTTTGCTACGGCCAACCCAGCACGCTCCCTTACCCCCTGTCCAGACACGGGCACATACTCCTTGGTGGCTGGTCTGCTGCTCTGCTTTCTGCTTCCTCCCCTATCTGCCACTGTGTTCCCTGCCCATTCCTGATCTCCCACGCACCACACTCAGCAGTTGCCCATGACACAGCTCGGCCACCCCTACTCTATGCTATTTTGTTCCAAAGCAAAATGCACCCATAACCTTGGGAATAAGTTTTCCCCCTTCTTGCCAGGGCTGTGTCCACTTCCCTGAGCCACGGAGTCAGGATCCATCTAGCTTCGTTGACTTCTGTCCCTAAGATACTTTCCCTCTTAGGCCTGTCTTCAATAGACAGAGGTGGTTAGACTGCTACCCTGTGATGTGCATGGTCTAAATTCAAATCCCATCCAGGATCTCCCACGTCCTGAGTAAATCCCTCTAACTGCTAGACACCGAGCAAAGCCATCACCTAAGCAAGCAGCATCAAACAGATGCTAGTCACAGCTTTTGGCTAGCTCTGCTTCCAGGGAGGGTCGTACAGCATTTCTTGGATTGAATCTCAATAGGGAGGAGTGTGGCTGGAGGCTGTACTGAATTATTTCTAAGTGTAAGCAGTTGGACAGCTTAGCTGTGCAAGGTGAACATGTTGACATATGAGCAATACAGACATCATAGGATGATTCAGGCTATCTTATGGGGCTAAGCCGGATTTCATTGCATGACTGAAGAGGCCAAAAAATAGTGTCTGTGCCACTTTGGGGTCTCAGCAGCAAAGGAGGATTTTGCCATGTCTCTCTCCAGGGCAGAACAGACTCACGCTCCTGAAGTGAGATACGTGGTTGTGGTAGCAAATAATATACACCTTGAAGGGTGGGGGGGAATACAGTCTGAGCTTCCAAAAATAGGAGATGCCCAAGTCCCAAAGTAGCCATGTCTGTGCTGTAGAGAAAAAAAATCCCCACGACAGGGTGGAGTGATGACAATGCGTATCAGCAGCTCCACAGCTGGTGTACATTAAATCTTTTTTTTTTTAATTTCCACCCCCACTTCTAGTGAGCAGCAGCACTTAAATCTACTTGGAAAGGTTGTCACAGAGCCTCCGAGTGCGAAGGAATCGCTCTGATTGTATTTGATGGCTGTGAGCAAGTCACCGGTGTCTGTGGAGATGAACCCTTCCCATGACAAAGCCCAGCGTGCGAGCTGCCGGACTCTCCAAAATTGCATGCACTTAGTGGTAGGCACACCAGGTGAGGCACCGATGCAGGTTGCGCTCTGGCTGTGAGGAGCGTTAAGACTATTTTGCCCAGAAGATGAGAGCACGAACTCTGCAGGACCGGGTGGGTGCGTCTACACGTGCGCATTTACCGCACAGTAATTAAAACTATCCAGATGGGCTCGATGTGGACCCTGCTAGGCTACATGTGGACCCTGCTATGATTCTATTATCTGTGTGTTGGAAGTATGGTTTCTTTTATTTTATTCTATTTTATTTTGCCACACGTGCACTTTCCATCTTGCCCCTCCACAGGTAACAGAGAGTCAAATTCCTCGGTCCCGTCTGCCTGCAGCGTTTATTTTCTTAGGCACCTTTTTCTTTTGTCCTGTCATTGCTTTGTCAACCCACAGCTATTCCCAATGAGGAAGGAGCACGTACCTCGTTGCGCTATTATATTGTCTCACCCTGACCTCTCGCTCTCCAAAGCAGGAAGCACGGGGGGACGGTGGGGAGAGTCGACGGGCTTATTTGCTGGAATGCAGTGTACAAATGCACGTACCTGGGTAAAATATGAAAACTTGGGGCAAAGGATCCTACCAGCTTCTCCCTTCCCTGACAAACACTCACATTTGTTTTAAGACAGAACAAGCTCCTGACACGCAGACCCACGGCTCTCTGCAACTGGGGAGTCGACTTCCTGGATTTAGGCTAAGGGCCAGGGTTCAGGCTAGGGGCAAGCCATATATGTGTCAAAATGAGCAATGTCTTTTTGGGTCACATATACTTTTGACTTCAACACTGCTTTATGTAGGCTGTAAAATTAATAGGTGGGAACTAGATTTATTTGTCCCCCTGGCCTGTTAGTTGCTTGTTAGGTTAAACTCACTGATTTCCTGGTACAAAAGTGCTTGTTAAAATAATCTCCCTGGAAATATTCCTAGGGGACTCCTCGATCTTGTGGAATCAAAATTCCCAAATAGCGAAACGGGCACCGCGCGACACCCAAAAAAGACCCCCGGGAACTCGAGGTCTTTTCCAGAGGCCAAAATTGCTCAGGATGTCGATGGCCCAGACGGCTCCTGTCTGCACAAGGCCCTTGTCGAATTCGCCTGCTCTTGCTCCCTTAGTGCGCCCTCGTTCTGCTCTGTCTGATGCTGACTCCCAGCGTATGAATGACCCTCCTGGAGCTCGGCAGCTTGCTCCAAAGCTCATTGAAATTGGGGCGGTGTTTCGGTCTGCATCAGTTGGTTTACAGCAGGTCCTCATATTGCCTTTGCAATATCATTAATGAGGTCAGACTCAGGCTCTGGTCCTCCCAGGCAAGTGAGGATCTCCCTCGCCAGGATGCCCACGGAGGATGGTCGATGTGGAAATTGAGCGCGAGTCATAGCTGATCTAGCACAACCTCGGTCGGGAGGTTTCTTTAAAAGGATATTTTCTGGGTGGTCATGAAGCATCCTCCTAGCCAGGCATCACTACACCACCCAGTGTAGGTAGCAGAAGCAGCATTGCTCATTGCCACAAGTGGGCTAGTTCACCCATTGCTCCAAGTGGACTAAATTACCCATTGCTCCAGGTGGGCTAAGTTCCCCATTGCTCCAGGTGGGCTAAGTTCCCCATTGCTCCAGGTGGGCTAAGTTCCCCATTGCTCCAGGTGGGCTAAGTTCCCCATTGCTCCAGGTGGGCTAAGTTCCCCATTGCTCCAGGTGGGCTAAGTTCCCCATTGCTCCAGGTGGGCTAAGTTCCCCATTGCTCCAGGTGGGCTAAGTTCCCCATTGCTCCAGGTGGGCTAAGTTCCCCATTGCTCCAGGTGGGCTAAGTTCCCCATTGCTCCAGGTGGGCTAAGTTCCCCATTGCTCCAGGTGGGCTAAGTTCCCCATTGCTCCAGGTGGGCTAAGTTCCCCATTGCTCCAGGTGGGCTAAGTTCCCCATTGCTCCAGGTGGGCTAAGTTCCCCATTGCTCCAGGTGGGCTAAGTTCCCCATTGCTCCAGGTGGGCTAAGTTCCCCATTGCTCCAGGTGGGCTAAGTTCCCCATTGCTCCAGGTGGGCTAAGTTCCCCATTGCTCCAGGTGGGCTAAGTTCCCCATTGCTCCAGGTGGGCTAAGTTCCCCATTGCTCCAGGTGGGCTAAGTTCCCCATTGCTCCAGGTGGGCTAAGTTCCCCATTGCTCCAGGTGGGCTAAGTTCCCCATTGCTCCAGGTGGGCTAAGTTCCCCATTGCTCCAGGTGGGCTAAGTTCCCCATTGCTCCAGGTGGGCTAAGTTCCCCATTGCTCCAGGTGGGCTAAGTTCCCCATTGCTCCAGGTGGGCTAAGTTCCCCATTGCTCCAGGTGGGCTAAGTTCCCCATTGCTCCAGGTGGGCTAAGTTCCCCATTGCTCCAGGTGGGCTAAGTTCCCCATTGCTCCAGGTGGGCTAAGTTCCCCATTGCTCCAGGTGGGCTAAGTTCCCCATTGCTCCAGGTGGGCTAAGTTCCCCATTGCTCCAGGTGGGCTAAGTTCCCCATTGCTCCAGGTGGGCTAAGTTCCCCATTGCTCCAGGTGGGCTAAGTTCCCCATTGCTCCAGGTGGGCTAAGTTCCCCATTGCTCCAGGTGGGCTAAGTTCCCCATTGCTCCAGGTGGGCTAAGTTCCCCATTGCTCCAGGTGGGCTAAGTTCCCCATTGCTCCAGGTGGGCTAAGTTCCCCATTGCTCCAGGTGGGCTAAGTTCCCCATTGCTCCAGGTGGGCTAAGTTCCCCATTGCTCCAGGTGGGCTAAGTTCCCCATTGCTCCAGGTGGGCTAAGTTCCCCATTGCTCCAGGTGGGCTAAGTTCCCCATTGCTCCAGGTGGGCTAAGTTCCCCATTGCTCCAGGTGGGCTAAGTTCCCCATTGCTCCAGGTGGGCTAAGTTCCCCATTGCTCCAGGTGGGCTAAGTTCCCCATTGCTCCAGGTGGGCTAAGTTCCCCATTGCTCCAGGTGGGCTAAGTTCCCCATTGCTCCAGGTGGGCTAAGTTCCCCATTGCTCCAGGTGGGCTAAGTTCCCCATTGCTCCAGGTGGGCTAAGTTCCCCATTGCTCCAGGTGGGCTAAGTTCCCCATTGCTCCAGGTGGGCTAAGTTCCCCATTGCTCCAGGTGGGCTAAGTTCCCCATTGCTCCAGGTGGGCTAAGTTCCCCATTGCTCCAGGTGGGCTAAGTTCCCCATTGCTCCAGGTGGGCTAAGTTCCCCATTGCTCCAGGTGGGCTAAGTTCCCCATTGCTCCAGGTGGGCTAAGTTCCCCATTGCTCCAGGTGGGCTAAGTTCCCCATTGCTCCAGGTGGGCTAAGTTCCCCATTGCTCCAGGTGGGCTAAGTTCCCCATTGCTCCAGGTGGGCTAAGTTCCCCATTGCTCCAGGTGGGCTAAGTTCCCCATTGCTCCAGGTGGGCTAAGTTCCCCATTGCTCCAGGTGGGCTAAGTTCCCCATTGCTCCAGGTGGGCTAAGTTCCCCATTGCTCCAGGTGGGCTAAGTTCCCCATTGCTCCAGGTGGGCTAAGTTCCCCATTGCTCCAGGTGGGCTAAGTTCCCCATTGCTCCAGGTGGGCTAAGTTCCCCATTGCTCCAGGTGGACTAAGTTGCCCATTGCTCCAGGTGCGCTAATTTACCCATTGCTCCAAGTGGGCTAAATTACCCATTGGTCCAGGTGGACTAAATTACCCATTGCTCCAAGTGGGCTAAATTCCCTATTGTTCCAGGTGGGCTAATTTACCTGCTGCTCCAACTGGGCTGAGCTACCCATTGCTCCAGGTGGGCTAAATTAGCCCATTGCTCTAGGTGGGCTAATTTCCCCAGGGCTCCACATGCTCTAATTTACTCTGCTTCTCAGCCTGGAGCTCCAGGCTACAACCTCAAGCCTGCTTTCTCTGGCCAGGCTGGCCTGGGTACGTCCCAACTGCAGATTAGCAAGCGGACGTGGCCTCTGATTGTCTCCTCTTGAGGCTAGGGTTGCCAACTCTGAATCTATCCGGGGAGGTTTCATCACATGACGTAATGACATTAGTGATTGATTTACTGTGCTCTAAAACTCATTCATGGGGTGGAAATATGGAACATCCTATGAATCATAATTTCACATTTTGCCCGCGACACACAGCGCGAACGTGCCTGTGTGCTTGCGTCTAGCAGTTACGGATTAAGGTGCATCGACTTTACATCAAGAAGGCAAATGCACATGACTATTACATTTTTAAAAACCCACCAGACAACTGTATAAATTAGATTCAACATTTAATATTTATTTGAATGGATGCCCTGTCATTTATCTCCCGGACGACTCTCAGCAGTCTCCTGGAGATTTATATCTAATTCCTGGAGACTCCAGGGCAATCCTGGAGGGTTGGCAACCTTGCTTGAGGTCTCCATCTTCAGCACTTTGAAGAGACAGGGATGCATTCGGATGTGCCCGCTCACAGAGCAGCCGGCATGGTCTGGGCAGTATCCTCTCCCTTGCACGCAGCCCTGCCAGTGCCTCTCAATCCTTACCTGCAGCCTCCAGACAATTGCTGTCAGTCTATCCTTGGAAGCCAACATTTCCCTCCTCTAATCTCACACCCCAGCCACCCCCACGTCCTCCAGGTGTGTGAATGCAACAAAATACCCTCCCTGGGAGAAGGCAGTGGAGAGCTTTCACCGTGGGGTTGGAGCGACCGCTTTCACAATGGAAGCATTGTACAGCTGCTGGCCGAGACAGGAGGAAACCTGGAAGGCCGGAGGATGCTCGAATATAGTAGGAGCTCACAGCTGAGAGCGCAGAAGGCATGTCCCACCTGTGCCAAGCCAAGGGCTGTGATAAACAAGGGGACCGGTGCTTTTGCTGAGGTTGAAGAGCTGGATTGAGCGACCCAGTGCTAGCCCCCTATACCCATGGGTTCTCATACTTGGTAGCGTATCCACCTGGCGACTTTGCAGCCCCCATCCAGAAGTTATGTTGGCGTCCTCTTGTTAGATTTAGGAAAGAGGCAAAACATTTCGAGGTAAGTATCAGAGCCCTACAACCGCCTCCTGAGAGCCCTGCTAATGCGAATGGGATACAGCGTCTTGTGGCCCCATCTGCAAGCCCTGGTTCTGCAAGCATCTGTGGAGAGACGGTCTCTGCCCTGAAAAGCCTATACCGTCAGCAGGCACGGGATCAGAGAATCATAGAAAATTAAATTTGGAAGGGAGCTCAGGAGGTCACATCTAGTGCAACCCCCTGCTCCAAGCAGGACCAGCCCCAACTCCATCATCCCAGACGAGGCTTTGTCTAGGAGGCCTCAAACCTCCAAGGACGGAGACTGCACCACATCTCTAGGTAACCTGTTCCAGGTCTTCACCACCCTCCTAGTGAGAGAGTTTTTCCTAATATCCAACCTCAACTTCCCTTGCTGCAACTTGAGCCCATTGCTCCTTGTTCTGCCATCGGCCCCCACTGAGAACAGCCCAGCTCCATCCTCTTTGCAGCTCCCCTGCAGGGAGGTGAAGGCTGCTATTCAATCCCCCTCGGTCTTCTCTTCTGCAGACTCAATCAGCCCATTTTCCTCTGCCCCTCCTCACCAGTCCTGTCCCACAGCCCCCCAACCATTTTCATTGCCCTCCACTGGACTCTCTCTAACTTGTCCACATCCTTTCTGTAGTGGGGGGCCCACAGCTGGGCACAGGACTCCAGATGTGGCCTCCCCAGTGCTGAACAGAGGGGAAGAATCACTGCCCTCCATCCGCTGGCAATGTCCTTCCCTAATGCTTGTCTGCTGGATCCGGAGTTTATATACAGGGAAACTGAGGTACTGAGCATCCATGTGATTTGACCAAGGTCATCTGGAAAGTCTGTGACAGAGAGAAGAACCGAAGCCATTTTCCTGAGTCCCTTCCTAGCCTGGCATTGCCGGTGCCCATGATTGCTTGTGCGTTCATTTCTTCAAGCCCCTGTGATGATGTGAGCTCTTGTGGGTATCCCGAAGTAGCTCTTTAACCACCTGGCAGCAGAGATGTAGTTGTGACATAGATGCTCTCTACAGAGGCCAGAATTTGATTTTTTTTAATATCTAAATCTCCTGGTGGGGGGAGGATTTAAGCCAGTCCCATGATTCCTGGCCTGGCCTATGTCTTCTGAATGCATCATGACGTAGCATCTTCCCCATGACACCACCCTCCCGTGCTGTGCAAATCAATAAGCTCCTAATCAGCTCCTGCCCTGGGATAACCACTTCCTCAAGGTTTCTGGATCACCAGCCTGTCCCAAACACCAACGGGATGGCCGGATTCCAGGCCCTTCCTCCAAAAACGTCCCGGTCCCCACGGCCCACCTAGAGCAATCCGATCTGGGTCTCACTGGGTGCCCAGCAATTACCGAGTGGGGCAACTGGGTTCAACTTGACATGATGCACAGAGGTCTGAGAAACCCAATCCCCAGCGCAGACTTTCCAATCAGTTGAGCTTGGGCCAGGTCCATCTTGAGCTGAGCTGTCCTAGTTCCAGCTGACCGCTCGGGAACTTTCTGCCCAGGGCGCTTTATAGCAACATCTGTTTACAAGAGCAACATCTCCGTATCCAAACAACTCCTGATTGCTTTCATATTTCCTATATGCATGTACACCGTGGCCCAGCAGCCTTGGCATTAAGGTTCCCAGAACATCCTGCTCAAAAAAGACATCATTTGGAGGTAATTTCTTGCAAGGCGCGCTATTGTAAACACGTCTCCGAATGCTCTGAGCTAAACAAGAATCCCTTATTGGAAACACGCGTGCCAGACAGCGATGTTTGTCCGTGATGAGTTGCAGTGCCGCTGGGTTCCTCTCCCTCTCGTAATCCTCGCAGGTCGCAAGCCAGCAGACATGAAAGAAAGCTTCGGCATATGCCTCTGATGGAGGACTTCGTAGAGCAATCGTTATAAGCCACGTAGGAGCGGAGCATTTCTATGCACTGCCATTTACCTGGGAACATAGCACCGAGTGTCAGCAGAGGTCGAAGCAGCAAGTTAAAGTTTGCAAGGTATGGATGTGCCTAATTCCCATGGACATCAATGGGATGTAGGTGCTTGAATACCTTGAAGAATCATGTCCCGGGTCTGCCAGCCAGCAGCTGTAACAACCCAATTAATGGGCGCATCTACAGAGCACGGTCTCAAGCAGAGAGGGAGGGATTGAAGTACAAAAGACGGGGAGGGGGAACAGTGCTGGACCGTGTTAAGCGACAACAGATTCTTACGCCGTGACAAGGATTAACTTTGTGACCCCTTTGTTTCTTTGGACTTATCCCTTCTTGGCCTCTCCCAGCACTGCTCCCCATCCACCCTCTCCCCTTCCTCCCTTCCTCCTTCCCTCCCTCCCCTGGCTTTTGTGTTCAAATCACTCTGTTTATCCATCAGGACTTATAGTAGAGATGATACCTCTTATTAAACCAACAAGATTTTTGCAAAAAATAATTCTTTAATTGCAAAGCTTCCGGGCACAAACACCCTTCATCAGGCATTGGAGAAAAGATGTTTCTGTTTGATACACTGCTTAGAGGCATGGGCCCAACAGAGGAGGACCAGAATATCGTACCTGAAGAAGTGGATGGACATGAGGCTAAAATGGCATAATCCTGCCTGCAAGGTCATGTAGCTAGAGTCTCCTGAAGGGATTCTGCTAGAAGCCTTTCTGACAGGGCAAAGGAGGATTAGGCAATGAGTGTTGAGTGTTTTAGGCGATCTGAGCCACCAACGAGGCACTAGCGAGACCTCACCCGAAATGCCGTATACAGTCCTCTGTGCACAAAAGACAAATCCCACCTGTCGGCATGTGGAGATAGCCCATGCAAGCGGGGGAGCAGAGGAATGAGAAGAGGAGATTAAAAAAGCATTGCTGGTTTAACTTAGAGCAAGGGCTGAGTGAGGGGGAGGATCGCTGCTTATCCATGCCGGGGATGTGGGAGGAAACCAGGAATGGAGAAGAAACTTTGAGGCTAAAGGGCAAAGGCAATGCAAGACCCAGGACTGCTAATAGCAACAGCCTCCCACTAGAAGCAGCAGGGCAAAAAAGCTGCATAGTATTTTTAAGATGAAGCTGGATGAGTTTATGGCCAAGTTTATATGACTTGAGAGACCCAGACAATCCCTTCCAGGCTGGTTGTCCCATGGATCAGATATTTGGGTTTCACAGTGCTGGGCATTGGGCCTGACAGCTGGGCAAATACCCTGTCTCTCATCACCACTCAGCTCATGGTTTTCTTCAATGACCTTCAGCAATTAACAGCCTTGTTTCTATATTTCCACTGCAACAAGCCCCATCCAGGCCCAAGAGCACACACCGACTTCAGATGGGTACCCTGACGAAGGGTATTTATACCCGAAAGCTTGCAACAAAGAATTTTTTCAACTATTTGAGTTGGTCTAATAAAAGATATCAGATTTACCCTTGTTTGCTTATGTCCTTAGACCAACACGGCTACAACCTATACCCCCATCTAGGGCCAGGGTGTCTCCTCGCCTTGCACGGTAGCATCCATTTATTAGAAATCCCCTTATTTTTTATTTGGGCTTCCAGCACGGAAAGCTTCCTAGGAGGCTTTCGGAGCACAGTTCTGGTGCAGACTGAGCTGGCGATTCAGTAGATGGCGCTCCTTCACCTGCTAATTAGCAAATTAACTTAATTAGCAAGGGAGTAGGGCTCTTTGCCGGCCAGTGCGTTTCCTCCAGCTTTTCCTGCAGGTTTCTATCCCTGTGTCGTGGACGTGGGGCGTGAAGCTCTTTGCATTTAAGAGCATGTAGCCAGCTAGCTGCAACTGGTCGCAAGGATGGTGCAACTCTCGCACCTGCAGGGCGCTGGGAGAGGTGTGTGTCCAGAAGCCTTACTGGTGCTTTCGCTGGGTCAGGGACAGTCAAGAGGCCATGGGTAGGGCATTTGGGGAGACATCCCCCTGCCTGGGTGTGCTACAGGGCTGAGGGGTCAGAGGCAGCCCCATCTCTCAAGGTAGGCTGCAAGGAGGTCTAATGGTCAGAGCAGGAGCTGGCATCAGGGATGCCCGCCCTGTTGTCTCATGGATTGGTGTCAACCTTAGCAAATGGCCCCGCCACTCTCTGCCTCAGTTTTCCCCTTTGAGATCAGCAAAGCCTCACCCGGCAGATAGCACGGGAAGGCCCAGTTTATGACCCTCCTCGCCTTTCACCCTTTGATGCAAGCTGCCTTTCGCCTAGCTGTTAATGAGAATGAACTCTCTCTGCCCCGCTGGCCCGCCCTTCGCTTTGCAAAGCAAATTGGCTGGGCTGGCTCATCCATTATGCAAATCGTATAAACCGCTGGGGCTGGCTGGGTGTTGTAACAGGGAGCATTCCTGAGAGCTTCTGTTTCATGAGATGCTGCTCCAGCTTCGGGGTGAATCAGCCGCAGCAGCCAAAAACCATGCACGGCTGCACCTCTGTGTGGAAGGGCCAGGGCTACATGAGTCAAGTCGTGACCCCGGCTTGTGGGGACTGTATTGCATGCAGTGTATTACTGACAGCAAGGGGAATAGGCTAAAGCCTTTGCGGGGGGGCAAACCCTGACCCAACCCAGCCAATGATATTCCTAAAGCAGGTTTGTCAGAGGTCCTTTCAAGCCTATAGTGCTGGTAGGAGGGAGGTAGCCAACAGCACACAAGGGAGTGATGCATTTAGCAGCCGTTGATTCCCCAACCTGAGCAGCCAGGGTCCCAGTCAGAAGAAGGCAGGGCAGATTTGCACTTTTGCAGACTACCTAAGTCAAAGAGACATAACATAAAGAAGTACGGGGTGGAGGAATGGACTGTAAGGTGGATACAAAGCCTGCTGGTTCGCTGGGCTCAGAGGATAGTAGTCTAGTTGGCAGCTGGTATCAAGTGGAGTGCCCCAGAGGTCGGTGCTGGAGCCAGTTTTGTTCAATAGCTTCATCAATGACCTGGAAGACGGGATGCAGCGCACCCTCTGCACGTTTGCAGATGACACCAAGCTGGGGAGAGTAGCAGATACGCTGGAGAGTAGGGCTAGGATTCAGACAGACTTCGACATACTGGACCAAAAGAAATTTTCATGAGGTTCAACAAGGACAAGTGCAAAGTCCTGCACTTAGGACAGAGCAATCTCATGCACCGGTGCAGGCTGGGGGTGACGGGCTGGGCAGCAGCTCTGCAGAAAAGGACCCGGGGGTGACAGTGTGCAATAAGCTGGATATAATCCAGCAGTGTGCCCTTGGTGCCAAGAAGGCTAATGGCATCCTGGGCTGCATTGGCAGGAGCATTGCCAGTAGGTCAAGGGAAGTGATTATTCCCTTCTATTCGGCACTGAGGAGGCCAGATCTGGAGTCCTGTGTCCAGTTTTGGGCCTCCCACTACAGAAAGGATGTGGACACATTGGAGAGAGTCCAGTGGAGGGCAATGAAAATGGTTGTGGGGCTGGGGGACAGGACTGGTGAGGAGAGGCTGAGGAAACTGGGCTGATTGAGTCTGCAGAAGAGAAGACCGAGGGGGTTGAATAGCAGCCTTCACCTCCCTGCAGGGGGGCTGCAAAGAGGATGGAGCTGGGCTGTTCTCAGTGGGGGCAGATGACAGAAGGAGCAATGGGCTCATGTTGCAGCAAGGGAAGGTGGGGTTGGATATTAGGATAAACTCTCTCACTCGGTGGGTTGTGAAGCATTGAAACAGGTTACCCAGAGAGGTGGTGGAGTCTCCATTCTTGGAGGTTTTTGAAGACCCGGGGAGATACCAGGAGATGATATAGTTGGGGCTGGTCCTGCTTGGAGCAGGAAGTTGGACTAGATGTGACCTCCTGAGGTAACTTCCCACCCTCACTTTCTATGATGCTATCATAAGCTTTCATAGGACGCTGTGAAGGGACTGCAGGAAGCAGAGCTGCTCAATAATGCCCAGTGACAAGCTGGGTGACCAGGAGGCAGCTTTTGGCCGAAGCCCAGAGCAAGACATGAGCTCCTATCTGCCACAGACTCTCACAAAAATCATCTTTTACATCTTCTTTTACAGAGAAAGATTTTTTTCCCAAGCAATTAGTGATGCTCAGTGCCAATTTTGGGGTTTTTTGGGGGTTGAAGATGCTTGTAAGGAGGCCAGTTGCCAGAAAGTGCCCTCCACTCATTCACTCACACATGCCCGCACAAACCAGGCCCGATCAGAGGTATTTCAAGATAGTTGCCCAAATGGACAAGCCACATTGGGAGCCTTGGCCATGAAGGAGGTGTCTGCCCCACCGTACAGCGCAGTGCACCTGCTCCACATGTGTTAACCCCCAAAATAGGTGCCCTGTAGCTGCCTCATGAGCTCGTTTGCTTGGGCATGGTGACACTCTATGGGGGGGTCTTGCTGGGTAGCACACAGCACCGGGTTGTGTTTCCACCACTGTGTCGTGGATACTTCCTTGTGATCCTCCATGGCCAAAAGCAGGCAGTCCAACTTCTAAGCACCCAGGGGTTGCACGCCATGGGGGCACACTTTCCACCATGCACGCCCCCTTCCACACACCTGGGCACACCCACAACATTGTGCCATGCATATGGAAACACCACTCTATGTTGTCATGGGACTAAAAGCAAAATATGGAGGAGGGAGAGGGAGGTTGCTGTTGGAGCAATGGGGCAATGTCAGCCCCATAGTAGCCCATGGGCCACCAGCTGGACAGCCCTGGTCTACAGACAGTGTAGACAGGCTTAATCCTGTCGAAAACCAGCTGTGTTTCCAAAGAGGAAGCAGGCCCGTGACTGTATAAGCCGGGGAAAAATGAAGGAGGATAAATTCAACCCTGTAATTATTCCACCTCCAGGAAAAAGCTGTAAAATAAATAAACCAAGTCCCCGTCCCGATAAATCCCTTTAAAAAACAACCACTGGTAGCGA
Organism: Alligator sinensis; assembly: GCF_000455745.1. Lineage (NCBI taxonomy): Eukaryota > Metazoa > Chordata > Crocodylia > Alligatoridae > Alligator > Alligator sinensis. Next base: position 426,362 of record NW_005842756.1, on the reverse strand, counting down.
GAGCGTAATTTATGTCCCATTGAAAAAAGGTCCAGATGAAAATTGATGAAGTCTCTTGTTTGTGCCATAAATCACTTTCCATTAATGTAACCGATACGCATATTTATAAACACCGAGTGAATGCGGATGTTCATTATTCAGGCTGAAGGCAAGGGGGGGAAAGAAGGCCTCTGAATCACGTTTTACAAAGGCCCTGTTCTGATAAAGCCAGAAAGGGATTTTTTACAAAGATAGGAAATGGGATTTACGGCGCTTGACAACGATCCAAACGGGAGTAAATCTCCTGCTCGCATGGAAATAAATCTGGTTCAAGCTTCCCTAGTAATTCAGAGCAGGGGCCTGAGTAGCCGAGTTTCTTGGAGAGTCCAAATTAGTTTCGAGCAATAGCTTGACCTGACCCTGCCCACAGTCTCACTGGTCCGGTTGTGAGATCGGAGTCCAGGTTTGTTCCCGTTTGCCCCGCAAATGGCCTGCCGTTCACCCCAACCTGTGCAAAAGGGCTGGGCTGGTTAGCGTACCTATAAACCCTTCGTCATGCAAAAGCAGGGAAGTTTGGGGACCAAAAAGGTAGTCGTCATCCAATGATAAAGCAGGCATGGGGCCCATTTGCACACTACCAGTAACAACCACGAGGACCTGCTTTGCTGTTATTTGACCTGTGTTTCTGCAGGGTTGCAAAGCTCTGCAACACACCTCCCATAGGACGTGGTGACAACAGTGTCCTCAAAGTCTAGGTGCAAATCCAAGGGGCAGATCTAGCCCAGAGATGTTTTTTTTAATCAGGAACCACAGCATCCACTGAGATTTGCCGGCATGAAATATTGAGGCATCGGCAATAGCAAAATCAACTGCAGAGAAGAGCAACATCTCACCGGGGACTCGGTAACTGCTTTTTGCTTCTTGTAACTGCCAAGAAGATAAATAATGGACCTGAGAGTGATGTGGGTCCTACACATGGGAACTTGGAAGAGTCAGTGCATTCCCCAGATAAAATCTGTTGCCATAAAATGTGCTCAGAGCAATCCCAGGAGTTCGTACGAGGTGGGCTTGGTTTTAGCTAGAGTGGAAGCACATCCATTTCTCCAAGGGGTATGGGTGGCTTCCATTAAGAGCAAGGAGTGTCAGGAGTGGGTGTCAAAGCAGATTGGGGAGTTTAAGGTTGGGAAGAAAGCAAGGAGCAACACCTGGAGAAGTCTTCCACCACCTCCTTAGCTGCAGGTGATGGGAGCAGCCTCCAGGGAAGAATGTGAACACCAAGTGCTGAGACCCAGCCTGCAAACTCTGAGGTTATCACACCCAGCTATCGTGGGATACAAAGGTGGGGTCTAGCAAGGCTACGTGATCTCTCCAGTACCTGCATCCAGATCTTCTGTACATCCAAGAGGCATCAAGAAGGCTAAGGGATGTGTTCATCAACATGGAGGCAAAGGGTGTGCAATCCAAGGAGCAAGGCTGTTGGAAGAGGAAGCCTGAAGAGGGCAGGTGCTTTGCAAGTGGACAGACAACTCAGGTAAGAGCTGAAGAGGACAGGTGCTTTGCAAGTGGATGACACCTCAGGTAAGAGCTGAAGAGGACAGGTGCTTTGCAAGTGGATGACACCTCAGGTAAGAGCTGAAGAGGACAGGTGCTTTGCAAATGAACAGACAACTCAGGTAAGAGCTGCAGAGGACAGGTGCTTTGCAAGTGGACAGACAACTCAGGTAAGAGCTGAAGAGGACAGCTGCTTTGCAAGTGGACGACAACTCAGGTAAGAGCTGAAGAGGACAGCTGCTTTGCAAGTGGACGACAACTCAGGTAAGAGCTGAAGAGGACAGCTGCTTTGCAAGTGGACGACAACTCAGGTAAGAGCTGAAGAGGACAGCTGCTTTGCAAGTGGACGACAACTCAGGTAAGAGCTGAAGAGGACAGCTGCTTTGCAAGTGGACGACAACTCAGGTAAGAGCTGAAGAGGACAGCTGCTTTGCAAGTGGACGACAACTCAGGTAAGAGCTGAAGAGGACAGCTGCTTTGCAAGTGGACGACAACTCAGGTAAGAGCTGAAGAGGACAGCTGCTTTGCAAGTGGACGACAACTCAGGTAAGAGCTGAAGAGGACAGCTGCTTTGCAAGTGGACGACAACTCAGGTAAGAGCTGAAGAGGACAGCTGCTTTGCAAGTGGACGACAACTCAGGTAAGAGCTGAAGAGGACAGCTGCTTTGCAAGTGGACGACAACTCAGGTAAGAGCTGAAGAGGACAGCTGCTTTGCAAGTGGACGACAACTCAGGTAAGAGCTGAAGAGGACAGCTGCTTTGCAAGTGGACGACAACTCAGGTAAGAGCTGAAGAGGACAGCTGCTTTGCAAGTGGACGACAACTCAGGTAAGAGCTGAAGAGGACAGCTGCTTTGCAAGTGGACGACAACTCAGGTAAGAGCTGAAGAGGACAGCTGCTTTGCAAGTGGACGACAACTCAGGTAAGAGCTGAAGAGGACAGCTGCTTTGCAAGTGGACGACAACTCAGGTAAGAGCTGAAGAGGACAGCTGCTTTGCAAGTGGACGACAACTCAGGTAAGAGCTGAAGAGGACAGCTGCTTTGCAAGTGGACGACAACTCAGGTAAGAGCTGAAGAGGACAGCTGCTTTGCAAGTGGACGACAACTCAGGTAAGAGCTGAAGAGGACAGCTGCTTTGCAAGTGGACGACAACTCAGGTAAGAGCTGAAGAGGACAGCTGCTTTGCAAGTGGACGACAACTCAGGTAAGAGCTGAAGAGGACAGCTGCTTTGCAAGTGGACGACAACTCAGGTAAGAGCTGAAAACAACAGGTGCTTTGCAAATGGACAGACAACTCAGGTAAGAGCTGAAGAGGACAGGTGCTTTGCAA
>NW_005842756.1:416843-422440 GCF_000455745.1 Alligator sinensis | reverse complement strand
TTTGCAAGTGGATGGACAACTCAGGTAAGAGCTGAGGAGGACAGGTGCTTTGCAAGTGGATGGACAACTCAGGTAAGAGCTGAGGAGGACAGGTGCTTTGCAAGTGGATGGACAACTCAGGTAAGAGCTGAGGAGGACAGGTGCTTTGCAAGTGGACAGACAACTCAGGTAAGAGCTGAGGAGGACAGGTGCTTTGCAAGTGGATGGACAACTCAGGTAAGGGCTGAGGAGGACAGGTGTTTTGCAAGTGGATGGACAACTCAGGTAAGAGCTGAGGAGGACAGGTGCTTTGCAAGTGGATGGACAACTCAGGTAAGGGCTGAGGAGGACAGGTGCTTTGCAAGTGGACAGACAATTCAGCCCTGACTAGGATGATGTAGTTGGGGCTGGTCCTGCTTGGAGCAGGGGGTTGGACTAGATGTGACCTCCTGAGCTCCCTTCCCACCCTCATTGTCTGTAATTCTAAAAAACTGGAGGTGAGGCTAAAAAGACACAGCCACTAAGAGGTGATAAGCCAATAGTCACTGAAGTCAGAAGATCGCACACTGTCCAAAAGATAGTTGGCAATAGGAAGTTTGGAGACATAAGGAGCTCAGCTTGTGACCTCCAGAAAGGAGAGAGGCTATTGCATAATAGTCCAGCTCCTTGCAGAGCAGTCTTCAAAGCAGCATCATGATCCTTATTCTACAAGGGGGAGAAACTGAGGCAGGGAGGGATGACCTGCCTTGCCTGAAGTCCTCCAGGAGCAGAGCCAGGGATAGCATCTAGGTTCCTGGGGCCTAGCTCAATGTGCCAAGTGCAAGACTCCACCAAGATATCCCGTGTTTGCAGGTGTTTTGTCTAAGGTCACATAGAAAAGTCAGGCTGGAAGGGGCCTCCGGAGGTAACACCGAGTCCAGCTCCCTGCTCAAGGCAGGATCATGCCTAGCCAAACTACCCTCTACATGTCCAACCTGTTCCTAAACCTGCCCAATCACCCCTGTGGCACAACTTGATCCTGAGCGGAGGAGCAAGACCCTTTAGCCAGGACCCTGCAGGTTGAAGTCCCAGCAGGAGCATTGGCACAGCCCAGTCACCCTCCATTTGTCTCTGTCTCCTGAGGACAGCAAACTACTCCCCACATCACACCCTCTTACTGGTGTTCATGTGCGGGGGGAAGAGTGAAAGGACTGGTGATGCTGATACGGGGAAGGTGCTGAGCTGCCGTCATGGTGAACAAGAACAAAGGCCCTGTGAACTGCAGAAGCAGCAAGATACAACCACATAGGGCACGTCCACATGGAGCAAGGCAGCACTGTGCAGGGACACCTGAGCTCACTCCAAAACCAGAAGCACTAAAACTATGCCAGCATGGCTCTCTGCCCTAACCCTGCCAGACCCAGGCATCTATGACTGCTTGCTGCCAGGGTTTGCAAGGGGTATTTTGGGCAGATTGGACTGCACTAGTTTCTGGATCCCAGCTAGGCAAGCCCCTAGCTCAGTGGATGCCAACCGTTTTTGGTAGGCGGGCCACAAATTAGCCCCACACCCTCTCTCTGAGTGCCATGCTGATCCCCTTCCCCTGCCCTATCTGCTGCTCTGCTTTCTGTTCTCTCCCCTATCTGCCCCTGTGCAGTCTGTTGCCCTCCTCGATCTGCCACGTGCCACACACACAGGCTGCCCATGCTATTTGTGGCACGCATGCCCTAGGTTGACCGCCCCTGACCAAGCTACTCCAGCCAGGTTGGTTATCACTCTAGGTGCCTAATTACCTTCCCAGGTGAAACAGGGAGCGCCCATGTGAGTGCCCATGTGGTCTTTGGGGTTAGGCAGCCACTGAGCAGAGGTTGTTCAGATCATAATTTGGGACTGAGCCATCGAGAGGCCTGGCTTAGAGGCCGAAATCATCCTATAGATCCCTCTTTGCTGCTGTTTCCCATCTGCACTGTCCCCTTTTTCTGTCTCATTTGGGTGCAGTGTCAAGTCCTTGGAGCAGGGAGTGCCTCCTGCTTTGTCCTTATACAGAGATGGGACCATCTCAGCTGAGGCCTGTGATTTTTTTTCTCCCTCTCCTGTACTGGGAGAGTCTGGGAACCAGCCCCGTTCAGTTCGGCATGTTTACTTCACCTTGCTTCCCCAGACACACCTTGTGTCTCCACGAGGAGCATGAATCAGGAGCTTGGAACAGCCCGAGACAGCTGCGGCTTCATAAATCTTGCAGTTTTCACACCTGCGCGGAGAACCTCGCCTCCCTTTTCATGTGCAAATGAACCAGGGAATCAGGTCAGAGCATCGGAGCGGGCGGGCTCCACGCAACGTGTTTACAAATTTGTTTTGCAGGTCAAAATGCCATTCATTTGTTCCCATCTCCCCCCCCCCACCTTTGCATTGCCCAACAGATTCCCGGTGACTCAAGCTGGGTGGATTTTCTTGGTGTTTTGCCGGCACTTTCATAGATGGATGGTGTTGAGAGGCTGATTGACAGCTGCCAAACCACCGAAGTTTTACGGGTTGTTGTGCAGCGCGCCACACCTCCGCCGGTGCCCGGCTCTGTCAGTCGGCCTGGCATCCTGCGTTGATGTGTGGAGTTGATTGAATTATCTCCAGAGGCAGAAGAGACAAACTGACAGCCTGCTGAGATGTAGCTTTCCAGTCACCCTTTGAGGAGGAATGGGAGCATTGCCAAACTCGTGCTCTTTCCAAAACACCGGTGTTTTCCACAATGGCAGGTTTCCAGGGCAACCAAAGAGAGCCCAGCCTTTCCTTTCCTTTCTCCGGAGTATCTGACATGATTCATCGAGGCCTGTGAGTGTTGGGAAGTTACCAAAGAGCATTCCTTGGAGGATGCAAAGGGTAAGGACGCAAAGGGTAAGGGATACAAGGAGTAAGGGATGCAAAGAGTAAGGGATGCAAAGGGTAAGGACGCAAAGAGTAAGGGATGCAAAGGACAAGGGATGCAAAGGTAAATGAAAGCATCCTCATTAAAACAAGGCAGCGGTTCAAATCCGCCCATCAAAACACTTGCCTTTCCCATGTCACAGAGGTAGGTCCCGAGCAAACCCCTGGGTGGATTTGGACCTGTCAAAGTGTGTCCCCATACCTCTTTCTTTGTGATGCTTTTAACCATCCAAACCCTCACCAGCTTGGAGTTGAACAGGTCTACGACTTATTTTATTGGAATAAAACAATAATGAGCAACAGATCCAACATCCAAACCCCGGTGGTAGAGGGTTTGGGCTGGAAATGTTGCAAGAATGGTCTTTGGAGGAAGATTTCCACTGCTTCCACGTGATAACACCCCAGGAAGAGCCTCTCTCACTTGAGCATATATTGACAGCATGTTATAGAGGCAGGACGCTGGCTGCCCCTGCTTTGTCCGTACCAAGTTCAGGTGTTAGGTCTATGTTGTGTCAGGGTCGAGGGTAGTCTTATGCTCTGTTTAGATGATGGTTGTCTGGGATGGTTTGGACAGGACTGATCCTGCCTCGGGCAGGGGGTTGGACTAGATGAGCTCTCAAGGCCCCTTCCAGCCCCACTTCTCTATGACTCTATGCATGCCAGCATTGCAGTCTCCAATTTACCAGCTCAATGCAGGAACCAAAATCCCACCTGCCCTGATTGATAATCCAGTCTGATGCAATGCAGGCTTTGCCTCCAGAACATGCAAGTGCCACCATGTGGAGTTGCTTCAGACCGGCGTACCCAGCTCTAGGAGTACAGATAAAGCAGGGAGACTGCAGCTGAGAGTCAATCTGGGGGAAGGTCTGTAGAAATGAGTAACAAACTACAAGTCTGTGATAGGGTTTGGGGAAGAGCCATCATGATATGCATCATAACGCACCTATGTGAGGGTTCACGTATGCTGGCAGTGCAGTTATGGCATCTTGTTATTGCTCCAGACATCATTGCAAGTCATGCTTAGATTGCAGCCAAAAGCCACTCCTAGTCAACCCAGCTGTAAGCAGATACCTAGCCTTTCAAGCCAGGAAGACAAAGGTGATTGGGTATAGTGCTGGCCAAATTACTGTCTTGCATGCCACTGGCTGCAGAAACTGGGTGCTTTTGCCATGCTAGGCTTGGGCAGACCTTTTGCCCGTGACATGATAGTTTAAGTAGCCATCTCTCTATCTCTGCTGCTGACAATACCAGAACCCTACATCTGAACATGACTGTGATGGAGGAGTTTTCTCAGTCCAGGCCTGGAGCTTAGTCCTGTGCCTGTCTAAAATAAATGCTTGTGTGGTTAACAGTAGGAGGATAAACCCAGCTGATGCTTTCCAGATGGTGCCCAGGGTACCTTGCTCCTGATTGTGGGGTGAGGTGGAAATAGCATTTCCTTTAGCAACTTGGCATGGATTTTGGCTGTTCTAACAACCTCACACTTTGAAGCAGGAAAGCCCCTTGCAAAAAGTTGGACTGGGCCTCTTCTGAAGCCCCAGACAGCATTACCGCACCCATTTTGCAGACAGGTAGAGCGAGGCATAAGAGGCGGAGGTGACTTGCTGGACGCTTTTGGCTGGAGAAGCAATACAAAGGTAACCCACGCATGCCCAAATGCAGCCTGTATCTGGCCCCCACCCTCACAAAGGCCTGTGGTGCAAAATAGGGGTGCTAGCAACAATAAGGTGGGGTCTCTGGCTTCAATGCAGACCAGGTACCTTCTCAATTATCAGCCCATGCTGCAGGCCCTGATGCTGCTGCAGTGCAGACAGAGCCTCAAGGTGAGCACCAAGCGCATCGAGGATCTGGCAGTCCCAGAGGAAGCAGTCAGAGGGCAATGGGAGAGGGTGGTAGGCAGATGCCAGAGGGGAGAGGGGATAGCTACACCTCTAGGCAGGGAGTGAGAATCCGGTGAGCCCCAAACACACCTGATTTCTCCTCTTCAGTGGGAAGATCCATGTGCAACCAAGTGTTGTAAGGTTGATGGCACAGGAGTGCTTACAATGTGTCCTGCAAATGACAGGTTTGGCCCAGAAACACCAAGCAAGCCATCTGTTCAGTCCCCGCTACTGCAAGCATTGGGCTCTGCTCCACTGAACTCAAGGAGAGTTTTCTCCATGACTTCAAGGAGAGCAATGGCAGTCTGTGTAGTCTACGGAGTAAAGACTGAGAGGGATTCTTTGAAGAGCCAAATCCCCAGCAGATGCAAGAAGGTGGAGTTTCACTGCCTTATACCTGGCCTGGATTTGGTCCTCTGGCTCGTCTAGACCTAGGCTAGGAAAGACCATCCAGAAAGACAGATGCATGCAGCATGAATAGCTCTTCCATTACGCAGCAAACCTCCAGGCAGAGAGACCGTGCTGTTTCCAGCTGTACAAGAATGCCCTAATGGCAAGTTCAGCTGACTGGCTTTCTTGCATGCAGACCCACCTCAGGCTGATTTGCTATTCACTTAATCCAGGAAGAGCACACACCAGCTGCAGGTGCTTCCTCAGCCTGATGAAGGGTATTTATACCCAAAAGCTTGCAAAGAAGAATTTTTTTCCAACTATATGAGTTGGTCTAATACAAGATACCAGATTTACTCCAAGAACCTTGTCTGCCTAATGAAAAGCAGGGCTTATTTTGTGCCAGGCCAACAAAGAAGAGGAGGTTATATCTACAAATGACTGACAGGA
>NW_005842756.1:387170-416812 GCF_000455745.1 Alligator sinensis | reverse complement strand
TCCTGCTGATCTGTTCAGAGTGGGACAATATTTTTCAGACCCATTTACTATCTGTGGAAATATTCCCCTGCCTTAACCAAGAGACAAATGTATGTTGTATATATTCCCCAGCCCACTAAGTTGGAGCCTGTAGGCCAGTCACATCTATGCAGCTACTGCTGATGACTAGTTTTTACTTTGAGCTATGTGGAGGATCAAGAGAGGGACGCTGAGGAAGGGACACTTGTGGTCCCAGTAATAACCAGTGCAGAGGATGTTTCAGAACCAGTCATGAATGGGCTGTGTGATACAGCAGATAAGGCATTGCACTAGACAGTCAAGAGACATTGCTTCTGTTCATAGCACTGCCATTGGATTTGCCAGGTGATATCGCCTGTGTTTCCTCTATATTTCCTGTGTGTGTTGAGCGCAAACTCTGTGTGGTTGGGACTGTCTTCCACGATGTGCAGGTGCAGAGCCCAGAGCAGTGGACCCCTGATCTTAAAATGCTGTGTAATGCTAACAATAGTCTCTGATCTACCTGAGATGACTTGGAGTCTCAGGAGACTTCACTGACAGAGGAAATAAAGGAGGTCTAGAGCCAGCTGCATTTCAGAGAGCCCAGAGGTGGCATTTGGATGTTTGCAGAAAGAAGCATATCCTGGAGTAGAGGAGGGATGAGAAAGGGGTGTCCTGTAGGGAAGAGGATACAGCTACATCTCAGAGCCTGGTGGGAGATCGTTAGTGCTAAGTATGGACCGCACCGGGAGTGGTGATGCCATGGCACTCAGTCCCGCTTCTCTTCCTAAAGCAGTGAGTGATAGCTACTAGGCCAGTGCAAATAGGGAACTATTTGATTTGGATTTGGAGAGTCGGCTCCGAATCAGGCTGAATCTACTCCAAATCAAATTGCAAACCAACGCTTTGCACGGCCCTACTAGCTATGTGACTCTGTGTCACCACCAGTCATTGGGTGTTGGTCACACCCAGCACAGCAGTGTCTTTAAACCTAAGTTGTCTTTAAAGACTTTTAAAGCATAAAGGAAAATCTGTTCATGCAAACAGTCATGCAGTTGCAGTGCAAGAAAGGGCAAAAATCATGCTGTGTACAAAGGCCCTCTGTGACTAAAGGTGCCTGGATAAAAGATGACAGAGTTGGGCTAAAGAGAGGTAAGGTGGAGGTCAAGCTCTCAGGAAAGCGTGGTACCCGCCATGCTTTCTCGTGCGTCGAGCCCTACACAGTCCCTCACCATTGTACCGAGGGACAAACAATTGTACAAACAATTATTGGCAATTGTGAGGCCTCTGGTTGTTCTCTGCCTTCCTGAGGGTCTAATCGTCTCTGGTGGGAGTCGGGTCATTTGTTGTGAGTGCTGGCAGTGAGAGAAGGGGGCAGTAGTGCAGGTGAAGTCTGAGTTGTGTCTCTGGCCACGTTTACCGAAGCAGAACATTTTGCCGCTGTTTATTACAATCCCAGTCTGGACTCACCCGATCCTTTCTAAAGGGGCGTGCCATCTACAGATTTTCAGGACCAAGGATCTTGGGTCTCTGTCTCTCGTGTGCTCCATCCTGGTCAGGCGTGTTGCACTGTCCTGGAGCAGCACCGTTGTCCTGGCAGGTTATAGCTTTTTAGCCTATGCTAACCCAATGGCTCTCAGTGATGCAGCTCCACGGGCCAGCTGAGCGGCATGGCGTCAGTCTGTGGGCTGCATCCTGCACGTGGGATCGGTTTATGGGTGAAACCCCCTGTGCCACATGCTGAGCACCCTTGTGCTAACCTAACAGGCCGCTGGCACTGAAATAAAAAGATGTCTTTCTGTGAGATCTGCTCTGGGCTTGAGTCAGGCTAGATCTCAGACTTTTTACCAGGGTATTGTACAGTTGTTCTTCTTTTTTTTTTTTCTTTTTCTCCTTTTTCCTTCATTCATCTTTTTTTCTTTCCTTCCTTTTGCTTTCCCTTTCCTTTCTTTAGAGCATCCTCATTAGAAGTTGGCTACATATCCTTAGCAGTATGCATGCTCTGAACTAGATATACTTCCTAGGACGTCGAGAAACATCCCAGCACCGAGCTATCACCCACCACGGAGCCGCTCCAGATGCGATCATGCTCACTTTCTCCTTTGGAGGACCAAGGCTCAGGCATCATCATGCTCTCATCCAGTGACGTGACCCGTGTGATCTCCATTCACTTTCCCTGTTGATGATGTTCCCTCCTAAACTCTACTGTGAAGAAAAAGCATTGCCCTGTTAGGCAACGAAAGAGGTCATCTATAGCTGGTGCTGTTCAACCAACAGAGTGTAGTCTGGGAGATCCTGCTAATGGATGCACACCACAAAACAAAGTCGTTAACATCCACTGACTTCCAAAGTGGTGGTCACCTTACCCCAAGGATGAGCCTGGCCCAAGAAGTTGGTGGCCTGCCTTATGCTGCTTGTGCACTATGGCAGCTGCATGTCAGCCTTGACCCTCCTGGAGTAGTTCTGGCTCAGAGGATGCTCTCGGGTCCACAGGTGCCAATTCCTACAGTGCAGACTCATTCTGCAGCAATTTCTCTTTCCAGACAGTTTCAGCAAACCAAAACTCCTGCAGGATCACAACTGGGCTTCATGAAAAACTAGACTTCCAAAGCAGATAAAACTCCTGTTAAATGACAATGTCACCAGAGCTTTTCAGGGGGGGAAAAGCAATTCAGGGAATTGAGTCTCTCATCACCCACCATTCAGTGAAAATGGCCTTCCCAGTCTGAAGGCCATTCCTCTTCCCACAGAAGACCAGGAGATGTTGCAAGGGGATTTCAAGACAGTTACTCATCCTTGTTTTCTGCTAACACACGTGCAACTGGATGTTTCACTGCTCACACCACAGTCACCTTCTTCTGTCTCTCTATGTTGCAGGTCACCAATTCTGTCTTTCCGAAGTGCAACCGCATGCCCAGGCCCTGCACTGGTCATTGGGGGAGAAGTGGATTCCTCACAGCAGGCTGTCATGTGGGCCTCACGATTTATGAAGAGAGGATGAGCGAACTGAGTTGATTTAGCCTGCAGAAGAGAAGACCGAGGGGGATTGAATCGCAGCCTTCACCTCCCTGCAGGGGGGCTGCAAAGAGCATGGAGCTGGGCTGTCCTCAGTGGGGACAGATGACAGAAGGAGCAATGGGCTCAAGCTGCAGCAAGGCAAGCTGAGGTTGGATATTAGGAAAAACTTTCTCACTAGGAGGATGGTGAAGCACTGGAATGGGTTACCCAGAGAGGTGGTGACATCTCCATCCTTGGAGGTGTTTAAGGCTCAGCTCAACAAAGCCTTGGCTGGGATGATGTAGTTGGGGCTGGTCCTGCTTGGAGCAGGGGTTGGACAAGATGTGACCTCTTGAGGTCCCTTCCAACCTTATTTTCTATGATTCTATGTGTGCTCAGTGCTAGCATGGAAGAAGGAGATAAATCCTCCTCCTCACCTGTTGTATGGATGCAATATATGTACGTTCAGGCCTGTTAATACCTGCCTTAGTGTTCCTGCTGTGGCTGAGGTTGGATAATGTCTTCCATGAGCTTCCTGCTACTCACCTACCTGGCTCTGATTCAGGGCTGGAGCTACCTGAGATTTGAGAGAGGCTTTCTAGGGAAACCAGGGGTCAGTTCTGCAGCCTGGTGCTGTCAGGGATTTCTCCAGGGATCCCAAGCACGTCAGCCTCAGCCCAGGCCCTGGGGTCTTTTATCAACTACTATATAGCGCTGTAAAATGCTAAGCAATGACACTGGTTAGGATCATCCCACCTCTAGTGATGAAAACATGTGGACTGTATTCAGTGCATGATAATGCAATGATCACAGAACAAGGAAAAATATAGCCACAATTTCATCAAAGAATAAAATCATACAAAATGAAGGTTGGAAGGGATGCCAGGAGGTCACATCTAGTCCAACCTCCTGCTCAAAGCAGGACCAGCCCCAACTACATCATCCCAGTTATGTCCAAATTTTGCAGCTGATTGCCTCAGGTGTAGTATTGCACAGATCCAATAGAGTCCCATTAAATGCACGGAGAGAGCATTCACCAATGATGTGATTCAAAGTTTGAAAAGGGGTGCCACAGTCGCAGTTCGGGGAGCTAGTCCAGCCCCATCGATGTAACAGAAATCCACACCTGCAATGGCATGTCCTGATTCGGTTTAGAGACAACCAAAGATGTCTAGAGAAATCGAAGCCAGCTGTTCTAATGGTGGGATTTGTAGTAATAATTTCTGTATTAGGGGGTGAATTGAGCCACTCCTGCATCCAGGCATCCTGGATGTTAAATTAATCTTGCTCAAGTTGAATTGCCACTCTCCAAGCAGGACGTCTAGATTTTAATTTTGGAATGAGCTACGGTGCAGTAATAATGAGCTACAGCACAGTAAGCATCTCTCGTAGATGCATAGCCATGGTGCTGTTGGCCTTTTTCCCAACCAGAGCACAGTGCTGGCTCATATTCATCTGATGCTCCACTATAACCCCCTGGTCCTTGTCTGCAGTATCACGGCCAGGCCAGTCATTTCCCAGGCTGTAATTGTGCATGCAATTATTCCCTCGCTTTGTACTTGTTCTTGCTGAATTTCATCTGACGGACTGCAGGCCAATCTGTCCAGGTCATTCTGGATCGAAGTCCTGCCCTCCAGAGTATCTGCAGATTTTGGGGGGGTTGATTAATGACACATCACAAAGGAACATATGGTGAACTGGACACGATTGATCAGTGCACAGTTGTTCGGCGATCTACTGTGGTCGTCCGAGCGGACATCATATCATGCACATCACTTGTGTCCTGCAGGTACAGAAACTGGTGTGTCTTAATAGCCCTAACCTAATGGGGCACCGGGCACTCATCAACCCTTAACCTTTTCTTTATTCCTTTGAGGTTCATTGGGGCAGCTCAAAAATGTGCTCTGCCAAGCAGAGCAGTAACCTGAGTATCAAGCTGAGATCGTGTGCGTGGACTCAAACCTGCTACAGGACTCATTTAAAAGCACAACATCAAAGAGCTCAGTCATGTTTCATGCCCCTGCAAAACACATTGAGAAACACGGCAGGCCTCTGATGAAATTCATGTATGACTCGGGCGGACTTCAATCCCACTGGTTAGCTGTTAGCACCAGAGATCTTTTCTTTTCACCCAGAGGCAGCAGCTTTGTTACCACACTCAACTTCTTTGATGCACCACAAAAAAATCTCAAGAGGACAGCTCTGTAATTCTCCTGGGGGTGGGGGGAATGATGATAATTCACTGTCATGTTTAAACGCCGCCTGCTTCATACCTGAATTTCATAACCGCGTGGTCACAGCCTTTCCCAATGACTGTATTATCTATAAAGGATTCCACTGAATGCTTTGATGTTGCGTTTGTAATTATATTTGCATTTATATGTGTGTAGCCTTTATAGCAAGTACGCAGAGCAGCGGCCATAATTAAGGCAGAGATCCAGCTCCTTTTCTTCACTTGCTCATACGTTCCCTAACAAACCCTTTCTGGAGATCAAATGCCTTATGGATGATCTTGCTCAGAAGTGAAGCAATCATGGGGGGCTTTTTGTGCGGGGGATGAGGGGCAGGTGGGCATAAGTATGACCAAAATGATTTGGGGAAGATGCATGTAGACAAAAACCAAACAAATCCACAATGCAGCAAATATATATACATATATGTGTGTGTGTGTATGTATACATATAATACATATCTATACATACATATATGTATGTGTGTGTATACACATATGTGTGTGTATATACATGTGTGTGTGTGTGTCTACATACACCCCCCCAAGGAAGCGTGTATATCTATATCTATATCTATATCTATATATCATGCTTAAAAGCTTATATATATATATATATTTATCTATATCTGGATATAGACACATCTAGATGTAGATATAGATATAGATATAGATATAGATATAAAAGCTTTTAAGCATGATTAAAAAAAGACGATCTAGGCATAGTGATGCCTGTGTTGTACTATGGGTACCTTGTCAAGAAGGTATACATACATACATATATAGAGAGAGAAAGAGAGAGAGAGAGATGTATGTGTATATATATGTGTGTGTGTGTGTGTGTGTATACATGCACACATATATATCATACACACACACACACACATACATATATATATATATATTTTCCTGAATTTTACCCCGTGGTCAGATTGGTATATATATCCCCCTCCCAAGAAGGTGTACATAGATACATACATATATCTATGTATACCTTCTTGGAAGGCGGGTATATATACCACTCTGACCATGGAGTAAAATTCCTTCATGACCGCAAATATAACAAGTGGTCTAACCCTGAGCAGAGGGCCAAGACCCTCTAGCCAGCACCCTGTGGCTTTAAGTCCCAGCAGGAGCATTGGCACAGCCCAGTCCCCATCCCCAGCCTGGGCTGCAGCCAACACCAAATGCCTCCGAGGAAGGCTTGAAAACACCCTGACACATGGAGCAGAAAGGGGTCGGGCGAGGGGAGACAACCAGCAAAGCCAAGGAGCATCAGAAGTACTCATAGTAGAACACAGGCATCGCTACGCCCAGATCATCCTTTTTTTAAAATCAAATTTAAAAGCTCCTATTCTAATTTGGTAACATTTTATATTGACTTTGTGTTGACACGAGTGACTATACAAAAAGGAATTGGGCCTTTAGCACATAATGGTATCGGGCATTTCTTATACAAATTTATGCTTTATTTTTATTACATTCTTTCCGGAGTTTTCAACCAAGGTCAGAGCCCCTTTGTCCATGGCTTGACACAGGAACACAATTAGTTATACTCATAGAAAATTAAGGTTGAAAGGGACATCAGGGGGTCATCTCTAGTCCAACCCCCTGCAGGACCAGCCCCAATTAGATCATTCCAGCCAAGGTTCTTTGGGTAAACCCAATATCTTTTATTAGACCAACTCAAATAGTTGGAAAAATTCTTCTTTGCAAGCTTTCAGGTACAAATACCCTTCATCGGGCTGAAGAAGCACCTGCAGTTGGTCTGTGCTCTTCTTGGCTAGAATAGTAAAGAAGCCAGAAGCCAGTATGTATGCAATCAATCCAGTCAGTCACAATGTAAATTGAGGTAGTCAACGAGTGGGAGACAGGTGTGAGGGAGGGAATGAATATAGCTGTTAAATAGTAGAGAGGTTACCTGGGGAGCCATATGTTAGGCAGGTTATAATGTGTCATAAATCCAATGTCTATATTCAGCCCATGATTTTTTATATCTAGCATGTTGATGAAGTGAAGTTCGTCGGCTCACCTGCGAAAGGTGTTTTGTAAATTCCCTTGGAGGATTTGAACTGAGAGATTGGAGAGAGAGTGGCTTTCTTGTGAGAAATGTGCTCCCCCGGGTAATTGGGTATTCTTGTCTTTGAAGGATTATCGGTGTGCATTCATCCTGGTATGCAGTTGTTATTTGGTTTCTCCTACATATTTTCCATTGGGGTATTCGGTGCACTGGATGAGATATATTGCATTTCTGGAGGTGCAGGTGTAAGATCCTGGAATGGTGATGGCTCTGTTGTGGAGTGTAATAATTGTTGGGGTGGTGGAGGTGTGTTAGCAGGTTTTACATTTCTTGTCATGGCATGGTCTGGATGCATTTGGTGTGTTTTGGCCCATAGGAAGTTTCCATTCCAGCTAGGGCTTTGTCAAGCTGGGTCTTCAACACCTCCAAGGATGGAGACTGTACCACCTCTCTGGGTAACCTGTTCCAGTGCTTCACCACCTCCCTCGTGAGAAAGTTTTTCCTAATATCCAACCTCGACTTCCTTTGCTGCAACTTGAGCCCATTGCTCCTTGTCCTGCCATCTGCCCCCACTGAGACCAGCCCAGCTCCATCTTCTTTGCAGCCCCCCTGCAGGGAGGTGAAGGCTGCTATTCAATCCCCCTCGGTCTTCTCTTCTGCAGTCTCAATCAGCCCAGGTTCCCCAGCCTCTCCTCACCAGTCCTGTCCCCCAGCCGCCCAGTCATTTTCATTGCTCTCCACTGGACTTTCTCCAACTTGTCCACATCCTTTCTGTAGCGGGGAGCCAAAAGCTGGACACAGGACTCCAGATGTGGCCTCCCCAGTACCGAATAGAGGGGAAGAGTCACTGCTCTCCATCTGCTGGCAATGCTCCTGCTCATGCAGTTCATGACTAAGGCTAACGGATGCCGTTAGCCTTCTTCGCAACAAGGGGCACCCTGTTGATGCATATGAATGTGAATGCATGGGTTCGTGTGTGTGTGTGTAAAAGCAGACCAATGTAAAAAGAAATTAAGAAAGCATCCAAAGCATAGATATGGAGAACAGAGCAAAAAAAAAAGTCTGATCCCTTCCTGTGCATGCATCAGCCCTCCACAAACCACCTCTGGGGAAATCAGCAAGGCCACAAAGAGTCTCCACGCAGCAGGGATGGTTCCAGCAAATGGATTTTAGGGAGGAGAGGAAAAAAAGTGAAAAAGTCTCACAGATCAATTCCTATGGGACTTCGACAAGAGTGCAAGAAATAGGGCAGCGGTGTTTCCTGCAGCAGCTCCTTCAGAAGAAAGCAAGGCACTGGGAAGCCAACTATTTTGAGTTCACATTCAAGGGCCACAGGAAACCGAAATGGGTACACCTGGCTGAACCAAGTATGCGTGCAATGTGGGGAGATAGCGTTACCTTACATGGAATAGCCCCAGGACATGGTTGGTGGATGATATTTGCAACCGCCCTATCAAATATAGGGAAAGCAATACTGGAAACAACGCATTGGGACGGTCTGAGAGGAGCTGGGATTCCGCTTTTTTCAGGAAAGCTGCATGAGAAGTGTCTTGAGTTGGGCACTCACAAGCACTAACTGCTTTGGAAAAACCTCGTGTCAGGTCGGGATTCCCCGTTCCAACCCCGCCAAGGATCTCCCCCCGTGAGGACTCCCCCAGCGAAAAAGAGCAGAACTCCTGCCCGGGCCTTGATGTCAAAATCAACCCATAACACAGGATTGATCCATGTGCAGAAAACACCCAAAACAAATCTGTTGCATGAAGTCTGTGAAACACCTCCAACCAGAGAATGGGGTCCCCTAAGTAGGTGTCGGATAGGAAGAAAAAGGATAGAAAAGCTTCGTGTCAGCTCAGAAGTAGTAGATGATGAGCCAGAGAATGGGGTCCCCTAAGTAGGTATCGGATAGGAAGAAAAAGGATAGAAAAGCTTCGTGTCAGCCCAGAGGTGGTAGATGATGAGTGGTGTTTTAAGAAGCAATCTGAGATGTCATCTGTAGATAGGCTACTGATCCATCTGGGGCAGAAAGGAAAGAAGACAGGGAGGAGGAAAAAACAACCCAACAACCCTGTTTTGTTTCTCATTACTGCTCTAATTCTGGTGTAATTGAAAACGGGCTGAATGTGTTCAGGAACATGCTGGACATCTGGTTCTCATTGGAAGAGCTCTGCTGTTTCAAGTGGCGCCTTCCATCTTCATCACAGTCCAAAGATTCCCACATCACGACTTGTCCTCTTTCTTTCTTTCGTTTCTTCTTCCCCACCCCCCCTTCCAGAAAATGTGAGGTTGAACTTTCGACTCCATGTAAAACAGTTGGAGGGAAACCATGATAAGTCCCCAGGGATCCATTCAGCCTTTCTTCCCAGTATCCTACTTGATTCTTTGCAGTTTCTCAGCTCTTTAAATACAGCCCCGAGCTGTTTAATGATGGTGGCATGAAGAAATGGGGGGGGGGGGGGTACACAGCAAAATGGAGGAAGGATTTGCAATGACAAATGTCAACATGGAGCAACAGAGAGAAGCCATAAAAGCAAAGTGTGTCCTTACACATGTCCAGAATAACATGGTTCAAGCTCACCTGCATTGGGTGATCACTG
This sequence comes from Alligator sinensis, assembly GCF_000455745.1. Taxonomy (NCBI): domain Eukaryota; kingdom Metazoa; phylum Chordata; order Crocodylia; family Alligatoridae; genus Alligator; species Alligator sinensis. The sequence goes on along the minus strand of NW_005842756.1, from coordinate 406,974 downwards.
CTTTACCAGTGACTGGTTTGGGTGTTATATCTTGTGTTGCATCAGGGTTGACTGCAAAGGTTTGCTAAGATGATGGATTTGGGTAGGGATGGTTGGACTAGATGTGACCTCTGGAGGTTTCTTCCCACCCTCATTTTCTATGATTATTATGACAGGTTCAATGGGTTATGGGTCTTCCTATTGAGGGCATGAGGATCAGAAGCTCAGGAAGAGGAGCTGAGACGTGGGAAGACGCTAAACCAATTAAGCCAAGTCATAGGTTAAGCCAATTAAAGGCTGAAATGCTAAATTCCCTCTTAGATCTATCCAGCATGTCTCCAGTGGTCTCTCTTATTTGGTTGAATGTGGAAGAGTCTTCTAGGAGGCCTTACTTCCTACAACAATTGAAAACAGACTGGACAACAGAGGGACTGCAAGGGGCATCCTCACCCTGGCAGGGCGGTGGACTTCATGGTCCAAAGGAGCTCTCATCATCCATTACTCCACAACCTATTGGGAAACTGAGAGAGAGCAGAGCATTAAAGTGAGTGACCGCAGGGCAGAATCTTGTCCTGAGTTTGTAAGCTGCTCTGCTGTGCCTTGTTAGAAGTTCAGTCATCAACTTCATTGATGGTTAACCCTTCACTGATGGCTAACCCATCATTGGCCACGTCACAGGAGACGTGGCCTACCTGTGAGGAAGACTGCTCTGTTCCCTGAGCCACCCAAAAAGAACAGGTGGAGACAGATGTTGTCTGGCTAGGGGTGCACAAAAAAAACTCAGGCATGCTAAGGAGGCAAAGCAAACTGATGAGCCACAAACCAAGACCACCCTCCCACCCCCACAACATGGGGAACAAAGGAAAAGGAAGCAATGGAGAAAAACAAAGCACAATGGGAAGGATTTGAGTCAAGTGATCCCAGATACACGGTGTTGGGATCTGCCATGCACAGATGGTCCATGCACAAAGGGGACATGGGCCATGCAGAAAGGAGACAAACATGACTGCATTGTCAACAGAATGAGCATGTAGTATACTCAACATACCACCTTTAGGCTTTGCTCTGTCAACCCTTAGGCTTTGCCCTAATTCTCTCTTAGAGCATCCTGACATGATTCAAGCAGTGTGTATTCAAGAGCTTTAAAGTGGACATCATTGGAAATCTTTGTATATGCATATCTATTCGTACATGCATACATATCTTGACCTATACCTATAGATGTGCATGAGCAGACAGACACACACACACACATATATATATACACACGCACAAACATCCACTCATACTTGGAGGTCTTTTTACATTACTAGGGTGAAACAGTGACATGGTGCTTTCATGGAAGTCGGTGGAAACTTTGTCTTACAGTGAAATCAGGACTCTACCTCTGTACCCCTGCGCAAACAAGAGTTGGGTTCAAGTAAGCTCCACCATAGTCAACATTGCAAGATGCTCACCAGACTATGAGATAGTTTGGTATGCTAGTGGGATTATAGAGCAAGGAGATATGCCTTATAAAAGCCCCAGGTTTGAAGTAGTAGGAGAGCAGGTCTGAAAATGGGGGGGGGAGCCTACTGATTTGCACTGTTGATGAAAATGAACTGTTCAATGGAGACGTGTCAAATTCAACAACGTTTGCAATGATAAAATGTCAACTTCTTCAGTGGAAGAATGTCTTGCATTCAGAAGCTTGTCTCAGTTTATCCCAGTCATGAAGTTGGTCCAATAACATAGATATCATCCCCACCCAAATCTTTGCCTCTGACATAAGTCCTGGCCCATCACAGCTACAACATCACTCTAACACTACCATAACAAAACCTATTTAATCTTTCTGGTTTCCATTGGGAAACACCTAGTTGCTTCATTTTGATCATATTAAAATGTTCCATTTTTACACTATTTTTCCATTTCATTTTAACTTGGTGTGTCTTTAGATATGCCTGTATTTCATATTTATGTATGTGCAGTATTAATGTTATGTTTTGACATTATCGACGTGATTTTTTCCTTACGGAAATGAAATGTTTTGACATTACCTAAACATATTTGGATGTTTCTGAATTTATCTATTTATTAATTTGTCATCTGTGGGAGATCTCAATATTTTGCTTTTGTAATCTCCATTTGGAGTGGAAGCATTTTGAAATGTTAGACCTTCCTATGAAAAAACAAGTCTGTCTTCCATCCAACTCAAGGAAAGAACTGGTGAGAGGCCAGTTTTCTCAGGGCTGAACTGGAAGTAGCATGTCTATGTGTGTATGGTGCCCCAGCACCATGGGTCTGATCCTGTCTGAACAGCCCTTTGTTGCAAAGCAAATGGAAGTTTTGGGTGGGTATCAGAGAAAACTACACTGACTGTTACAGCAGAGGAAAACATCCTCCATTAGTCTCACCCATGCTGCACTGACCCGTGTAGGCAGTATATGGGGTGTCATGGGCAGGCTATTTAGCAAGCCTGTGGGCTAAGCGGCACTGATTCTCCACCATGCTAATAAGTCCAGCTGGGACACTAACGCAAATGTAGACATGCTACTTCCAGTTCAGGAGCCCACCAGCCCAAGGAAACACAGCATGTTCTTCATCGCTGCTGCCTAACCTTGCTAAGCTTACAGTATCGGCACATAGTCTTTTCCATCTCTGATTTCTTAGGCTCAGCCAGTCTCAGCATTGCTTGTAGATGTTGCCCTGCTATGAAAGCTAATGCATGATTTGTCTAGTAATATCCTTTATTAGACCCATTTTAGAGTTGGGGAAGAAGCTCTGCAAGTTTTGGGACACAACATGCCCTTCGTTGGGTCATCTTTTGTGCATGTAATCTAAGTTATCTCTCCCAGCTATAACATTTGACCAATAAATATATTATCAAGCAACTTCCGCTTTCCGTAGGCCACTATACTCCTACAACATGAAAGCGAATATAATGCAACATCATTCAATATGGTCTTCCTCCCTTCTTTCCTTCAAAAGCTATTGGCTTGCTTTCAGACGAGCATTGTCTCTGATCCCAGTGGTGTAACTACCTGACAATGGGGAATGGGTCCACTATCCACGATTGACCATTTTTGACCATCATTGACCTGCTGACAGTTTCCTCCTTTGAAGTAGAGCTATTTTGCCCTCCCCTGGGAAAAATGTTGACCTTTAGAGAAAAATGTTGGCATGAGCATAGAGAAGGGAGGATAAGGACTCTCCCCCTGTGCTCACTGTACACTCAAGGGCCACTATGCTTTGTCAAGAACATGTCTCTTCCTGGAGCATATGGAGAGAAGTGAAATGTCTTACTCAAGGGCTGAGACCCCAGACTCTTCGTTCAGAGCCTAGTTTTCATTTGCTAAAACAACCTGCCTGCCTTAGTAAAAACACAATGATGCTGCCATTTACTGTAGTAAAGCCAAACATGTCGGTGATCCAGATATGGCTAGACTTTCCCTGCTCTTCTTGAATGAGCCCAGCAGCATAAGCTGAAGAGTAGCATGCTACTGGCTGTCCAGCCACCCCTCCCAAGGGCAGCCAGTGCTGGTACCAGCAGACCAGTGGTGGTAAAGCACTGATTCCAAGGCCAGATGTTGCTCTAGGTCAACAGAGTTGGCCATCCCCTTTGGTCAAGATCCCAACTAGTTGTTTGTGTTGTTGATGATAGAGAAGCCATCTATTACCTGTTTTGGCCACTGTCTGGTGATAAAATGCCGCTTTCCTCTTTCTCTGAGCACCCGCTGTCTCCCTGGTGGATAACGGGGAACAAACACAATGCTCATTAACGAAGAACAGGGAGGAATGGGCAGGTTGAGTAGACAGCAGGCCTCTTTAGGAAGCTGAATGTCCCCTTTTGTAGGATATGGGAGAAGGTTAAGGACAAAGACTTCTGGTCCTCCTTATTTCTACATGACCTGGAGGGGGGATTTCTGAGGTATTTCCCTATTCCTGAAAACCCTTCGAAGGAGTTGTCATCTTTACCCAACACCTAACGGTACATATGCTTAGTTGGAGAATCCAGAAGAGCTATGTTAACTCTCTGTTTTGCAAATCTGGGCTCTTTTTTAACTGTGTTTTCCTTCTGAAGCAGAATAAGAACAAATATTTCAACGTCCTGTAAAATGCCATTTTCCCTCCCGAAAAATTAATCAGTTTTAGAAAATGCTGGCTTCAGCAATCTCAAAATGTGGTTTTTCATGGTTTGCATAATGTTATCATGGATACAGTGCTTCAAGACATGTCATCATGAGATGCTAAAACAAAACCACTTGGGGCAGCTGCCGCTGAAGGCCTCATAACACCTGACACTGGAAGGTGCATAAATGTTAATGGGTTTGGTGCCCCGGGAGCAGGGCCAATCCCAGTGGTTCTTGTGGGGCACTGTGGCCTTTGAGCACTCCAGAGTTGGGGTGCTCTGCCCAATGTGCCTGGGGTTGAGGGGCTATGCCTGGCCCCAGTGTGCCCCAGCGTCCCCATTCACCTGATGGGCCACTGTATCCTGGGATGCTGGAGGACTTCAACTTGGGTGAAGCAACTGTGGAGAGTGGCACCACTTTAATGGAACAGAGCAAAATTAAGTGGATTAGCGATAATCCTGCCCTGGAGTGGCATAACTTTAATCTGAATAACAAGGGCTTTAATCCACTTAAAGGGTATTAACATGCAGTGAATCCAGAGGTGAAAAGCTCCACAAATCACCTAAAATGACTGTGTAACAAGACCTTTAGTACCAACTGAAACACCCTTCTGCCTTCCTAGATTATAGTGACACCTATTTGCGATGTGATGTGTTTCACTTTGACCTAGAAAGGAAGATAAAATGTCTCTATGTATGCCAAGTAGCAGTTGCCCTTAATAATTCTGCAAAGACAAGGAAAGAGTATTTCCACCATCATGCTATAGTGTGACACGTCCATAGTAGCATTGCCTAATGCACGCTGTTCACATTGATATGTCACGAAATAATAAGAAATTAATAAAAAGGGAACATTCAAACCTGTGAGCAATCCAAATGCATTTTCAAAATGCCAACGCAACATTTGGATGAAACCTTCCCTAGTAAAGTGTTGCATTTCGAATGTTTTCCAGAAGGAATTTTTCCTCCAAAGCTATATGATTTCATGAGAAAATGTGTTTTTTGTCAAAGCGGGGGTTTTTTTCAATGTTCTGTTGAACAATTTTGGCTGGCTCTACCAGTGATGGTAATGCCGGTTGCCCAGGACACAACATTGCAGCGACCGACAGCCAGGAGCCTGATGCCACAGAGAAATGATTCCTCCCACCTTCGGCTCTTCTGATTCCCTTAGAGCACAAGTCCTGTGGGTTCATTATTTAACAAGGAAGAAGTAATGGCTGACACAGGGAAGGCTGAACTATTTCGTGACTCCTTTGCTTCTGTCTTCACTAAATAGGTTAATTATTACCAGATGCTTAACACAATTAATTTTAACAATAAGAAGAGGCCACATCACAGGCCAAGACAGGGAAAGAACAGTCAAAGAACAGACTTTTTAGCTAGGTCAGATATATTCAAGTCGACACGGCTTGATGAAATTGAGCCTAGGGTGCTTAGGGAACTAGCTGAAGTCATCTCAGAAGCATTAGCGATTATCTTCGAGAACTTGTGCCCTCAACAAAACTGAGCGATTGCATTTCTGTTGGCTGGGCTGAACGTTTGAACTATCTATTTAATCTCCCTGCTCAGAGATTCCTAACGCGCCCATTGCTGAAGAATGTCAGCATCACTCAACCTGTCTTTTATGACCCTTGGGAGAAGTAGCCAATTTAGCAGGAGCTTGCATGACTTCATATGAGGGTTAGGATTCAGATTCTTGACTCATTGGCCTCTTCCTGCCCAACCCAGCCCAAACAGGACACTAGAGTAAGAGATTTGGCATTCTTGTCTCTAACTCCTGCTTTTTCTGGGCTCAGCCCCAGGGCCTGCAGCATTCTGACTCCAACCCACCAAACCTTCAGCATATGCTTAACAAGAAGCTCATTGAGGCCAGTGACCAGAGAAGGAGAGATATAGCACATATCTTCAAACAGAGGGGAAAAGGAGGGCCCAAGGCATGATAGACCAAGCACTCTGAAGTCAATCCCTGGAACGATACCGGAGCAAATTATTAAACCATTCATTTGTAAGCACCTGAAGGATAATCAGGTGATAAGAATTAGCCAATATGGGTTTGTCAAGGACAGGATTTGTCAAACCAGTCTGGTTTCCGTTTTTTGACAGGGTAGCAGCTCTAGTTGCTACAAGAGAAGCAGATGTATGCATTGGCTTTAGTGGGTCTTTTGATACCATGTTACACGACCCTCTTATGTGGGTGAAATTACTCTATGGGGCAGTGAACAACCACTTTCAAAGGGTGATTATTACTGGTTTGCTGTCCAACTGGGAGGAGATGCCACATGAAGTCACACAAGGATCTGCTCTGGGGTGTGGGTCTACTCTATTCAATACTTTCACTCATTCCAGATTATGGACTAGCAAATACAAGCCAGAGGGCTTCAACATGAATAACCCCATCGACTACAAGCTTGTGGGCCCTTCCTGATTAAAACTACTTGCTTCTAAGTTTGTTGTTCCTGGCAAAACCTTGGCTTGGTAAAGGACCCACAGCTTCCAAATGGCTGGTGTCCATGCTAGAGAGGCCAAGGTCCTCCTCCTGCCATCTCTTCTTCTGTCTGCCCCCTGAACTATCACCCACTGGAAACATGATGCATTGGTTGAAGACCTGGTGTCCTCCACGCGGAGGACGTGTCTCATCTAGTGGAGCAGCGTTCTCAGAAACATTGCTCCAGCCCTGCTTGTGCAACTTCTTGGCAGCTCCTACATCCCTTGCAATTTTCATCTCTCCGCCTTGATATGCTTAACAGCAACTGAGATACTGATGATTAAATTTCTCAGCTCTTTGATGTGCTGGCAGACCTTGTCCGTGCGTTGCCAGCCAGAGGAAGGTGGAACTCACTGCAGCATAGGAGAGCTTTGATCTTTTCTGCTGGTCCTAGTTCCAGGCAAAGGATTGAATACAGACGCGAGGCCAAATTTTATGCTGCGTCCTCTAAGGGCAAAGTCACCACTGACAAAATAAGCTCTCCTGCCTAATTGTCTCTCTCTGCTGGGCCGGGCGAGGGGTGAGTGGCCAGGGCTCGTTGTCAGTAGCTGACCCAGGGTCAGGAAGGTGCTGGGAGAGGTTCAGCAAAGAAGGGGCAGCCTAGAAAGGAAGGAGCGGGTCAAGGTTTAGCCTTGACTGTTGCAAAGCCTGAAGTGGGAGCTACAAGCTTGGACTACAACCCAGAACGTGTGGATCATCCAGAGCAACCTCACTGCCCGCAGGCTCCCGACACTGAAGCTTGTCAGAAGAGAAGCACGTTCACCCTACATTGTTCCTGCAAGAGGGAGATGCTCTATCTCCTTGCAGCTCATTTATAGTCACAGTCGTCTTCAAGGCAGCTGGAACCAGAGTATGGGCTAGACTCAACCCCTTGGTGTTTGCACATTTATCTCTTGGATGCAACAGCAACATCCTTGATTGCATGAGGTGCCCATAAGGTCTTCTGTATTTCTATCTCTTATGTGCAGAATATGCCTCTTATATACAGGTGTTGGTGTCTTATTCTGCGAGTGCAAAATCCCACAGAGGTGCAGGTTGTAGCCGTCTTGGTCTAAGGACACAGGCAGGCAAGGTTCTTTGGGTAAATCTGATATCTTTTATTAGACCAACTCAAATAGTTGGAAAAAATCCCACAGAAGCCCTCTGCCAGTTGTGAAGTTGCTTATACCATATGCTTTTCTCACCGTGGGTCAGCCTAACACCGTGGTTTTGCTTCAACATGTTGGTAAATCCCTAGAGTTTTAAGCTTTATGGGTTTTCCTGTGTGTTTTGGCAAACAGGGCGATAAGCTGAAACTCCTCTCTGAAGGCAGACAATGCTCCGAAGAAACTCCCCACTGAGCTGCATGGAGACTTTTCAACCTGCTTGGGATACAGGGTTGGCCAGTCCCAAAAATAGCAAGTCCTCGTATCATAGCTCTGGTGGCACCATCAGTCATCTTCACTCTTAAAAAAAGTCCAATACACCATGGCCCTAATCCTCACCCTTCCTTCACGCCAGTCAATATTGCATCCCAATCCAAGCCACCCACATAGTTTCCACTGCTCTTCATCTGCTGACAGTCAAATGGGTTGTGTAAGATCAGTGATGCTGGGACATCCGTTTTGTTTTATTCCCTCTGGTTTTCCTGTAGTCAGCTTCTGAACTTAGGCATCAGTGGACATGTCTACATGGGCTTTTACGTGCGCCTAAATTTATTGCACATTTGCCTAATGCGCATTAAGGAGATGTAGGTGCACGTGTATGCACTAATGTGCATTAACATGTTTGTGCAGACTGATTTAGAACTAAAGTTAGCCCCAAGTCAATGGATACACCCCACATTAATGCGCATTAGCGCATCTACACATTGACTAATGCGATTTAACTATCTGCGCATAAAGTTTATTACCTGCTTTATGCAGGTACCAAATTTAGGCTCAAATAGCCTTAAATCGACATTTTTAAAGTGCATTAAGGGCATGCACTTGTAGATGCATGCCCTTAATGTGCCTTAAATTTGGTTTATGCACATCAAATATGCGCATGTAGACGTGCCCAGCAACTTGGATCGGAGCATGGCCTGTCTAGTGGCATGTCCTTCAAATGAAAGAGCACCAAATCCAGCAGTGACAGGGTAACTCGGAGCCAGGACATGTTTCTCCTGAGCCATAGTAGTAAAAGGTACATTTGTGCCATAAAGCATGAAGTATTATATTCCTCACCCAAATCCAACTGTTTGTTACATTTTCTGTTCTAGGTCTAGGTAGGCTTGTTATCCACAAAAAAATTCTCCTTTTTTAAACCTGCTAAGCTTTTAACCTCAGTGCTGCCCTCTGGCAATGAGTTCCACAGGCTGATTGTTGTGCAGAAGGGACATTTCTTCTTATCAGCTTTAAATTTGCCACCCTCTGGTCTCATTGAAACTCCCTTTGTTCTGCAATTAAGAGCAATAGCAAGAAGACTTGCTCCTTGCTTTATTCTTCCAATTGAAGTCAATTGTTGGGACAGAGTTTCCAGGCAGGGAGCTTTTGGATAGATGTGGGATATGCCTGAATGTTATTTGCAAGCACCTCTGTTCCAGGACCCTACTACATAGGGCAAATCAACAAATTATGTGTAGAAAATACCCACGCTTTTCACTATCGATTTCTCCTCCAAAAGGAAAGAGACCTGCAGGATAACATCTTCTGCTACACTTTTGCCCAAAGTTTGTCAATATGTATATAATTATCCTACGAGCTTAATGGAGAAATTCCCAAAGGAACTGAGCTCCTAAATTCTTTGGCCACATTTGAAAGTCTCTTCCTTTGGAACGTTTCTTGGGGCACTTGAAAAATCAGAACACGTTTAATTGCCTACAAAATTTAGGTGTCTGATTTTGGCTATCTGGGTCCAAAAATTGGCATCCAGCAATGCCTGAAAACCAAAACTCAGCCAATAAGAATGTCAGCCGCTTGGGAGGATGAGAAGGATGAAGAGGAAAGGTGAGAATCAGTGATCAGGGGCCTGTCCTAGGATGTAGGAGAACTGGAGTCAAGTTCCTGTTCAGCCTCAGACTTTCTCTATGACCTTGGCCTGGCCACTTGTCCTTCCTCTGCCTCAGTTTCCCTGTTGTGCATCACTTGGACTGATTCCGCCTCGGGCTTTTGGAATATCACAAGTTTTATGGTCTTAAGTTGCAGCAAGGGAGGTTTAAATTGGATATTAGGAAAAACTTTCTCACGAGGAGGGTGGTGAAGCACTGGAACAGGCTCCCCAGAGAGGTGGTGCAGTCTCCATCCTTGGAGGGGTTTAAGACCTGGGTAGACAAAGCCTTGGCTGGGATGATGTAGTCGGGGCTGGTCCTGCTTGGAGCAGGGGTTGGACTCGATGTGCCCCCCTGAGCTCCCTTCCACCCTCCTTTTCTGATTCAATGATTGCAATACCCTGGAGGTCTGGGATGAAGTAGTTGGGGCTGGTCTTGCTTTGAGCAGGGGGTTGGACTCGATGTGACCTCCTGAGCTCCCTTCAGCCTCAGCAAATCCAAATGAGCATTTCCACCTCACCTCCATGCTGTGCCCAGATGCATTGCCCACTCACTGAATCCCACAAGGAGGCAATACAGCAAGCCGAGAGCATCCCTAACCACCAGGCAAAGAGCCTAGGAGAGGTGCGGGGGGTGCACTCAGTGCACTGCCTCGCTTTCAGGAGTCGGCTGTGAATGGGCAAAACACCCTGCAGCAGGTATCCTAGGTGTCGTACAGCCTCAGTGTAGACATGCCCTGAATAAACTGGGCTCCAACCCCAAGAAACGATTCATCCCCTTCCTCTTTCACCCCAACCGGAGCAGCAGTCCCCACTGGTCATCTTGGAGTCCGAGAGGGGACTTACTCCTTGTTTTGCGTGCCTCATTATGGCGGGGATGAGCATCATCGCTGAACTGGGATCAAAAGGGGATTGGACAGACCCATGTAGGAGATGGCCATCAACAGGAGCGATAGGATTTCAGCCTCCGTCCTGATGAAGGGTATTTATACCTGAAAGCTTGCAAAGAAGAATTTTGCCAACTATTTGAGTTGGTCTAATAAAAGATATCACATTTACCCAAAGAACCTTCCCTGCTTACCTCCAAATTAGGCCTTTCTAGGCTTTGGAGTATGGAAACTGCTAGGGGAAAGCATCAAGGAGCAAATCAGCGTGGACAGACAGGCCCGAGACGCTCCAATCTCGCCCAGCATCTCTTATGTTTGCATCCCTCTTGCCAAACACAGAGCTGGGCCCGAGTTTGAAAGCAATCTCCATTTGACCCCCTGCAGTGTCCAAAGCCTTAACGCACTCCCCATCTCTCCCCATGAAAAGATTTCCCTTTAGGTCAATACCTTTGGGCCTGCTACCTTGGCCTGACCCACTGCACACAGCCAATGCATTGGCAAGCGTGCAGCACAATTAGTTTCGCTTAAGATGCACATTTTCCACCGGGAGGGTAATTATCCACTGGGAGAATCTGCCCAGGAATGCAGTGCGCTCAGTGTGACGTGAAGCCCTTGGCTCAAGCCTGGATGCCTTTTCATCTAATGTGCTGTCACCCCACCAGATGCTAGTGGCCTAAAAACCGCAATCCCAGAGGGAAAGTCTCCACCTGTGTTATGCAAGAAGCCGGACTATGTGACCACCAGGGCTACATTGCTAAGCCTTTTGATTTTATCACACCTCTCAGGATATTTAGCATTGCTTTCTTGAAGACCCAGCTCCAGGAGTCAAGTGATTCTTGTGAGAGTCTCTGCTTTCCTTGCTTTAGAAACTTTCCAGCCCTTTCCAGGTGGTTGAACAGCCCCAAAAGTACGTAGTGGGATAGTTATAGAGCAATAGAGAAGTACGGCTGGAAGGGACCTCCAGACGTCACCTAGTACAGCTCCCTGACTGAGGCAGGATCACCCCTATCCTAACAATCCCATACAACCTAAAACTGCCATCAAACCTAGGAGGAAAGCAATAGAGAAAGGTGATTGGGGTCTGGAGTAGCTACATAGCAGGAAAGACTGAAAAGACTAGGACTCTTCAGCTGGGAAAGGAGAAAGCCGAGGGGGGCATATGATAGAGGTCTAGAAAATCATGAATGGTGTGGGTGTAGTGAACAGGGAAGCCTTATTCACTAGTTCCCGGGATACTAGAACTTGGGGGCACCCAGTGAAATGATCGGGAAACAGTTTTAAAACAAACCAGAGGACGGTCTTTTTGACACGGTGCATCGTTAACCTGTGGAACTCATTGCTACAGGAGGTTATCAAGGCAGAGCATAGAGATTTATGGCAGACAGAGCCATGGGGAGCTCTCAAATAGAGCAGTTGCAGGTGTTTCCTCTGACCTCCCTAAACTAAGGGTGGTTGATGCCCGGACAGAGGATGGATCACCCTAGACACATCCCTCTAAAGCATCCAAAACTGCCACTATCAGAGACAAGATATGGGGCTAGATGGACCATTGGTCTGAGCCAGTACGACCCAGTATGGCACTTCCTATGTTCTTATGTTTCTTATAACCAAACAAATAGTAATTATTCAGATACCACGGAGGAAAAAGAGACATCTCGTCATCATTTTTAAGCCAGCCTCATGCCCTAGAAGGGCTTTTTGAGACCTCAGCAGTAGTGCCGTGGTCCCTCCTCGCCTTGAGAGAGGGGAACTCATTCGTTCCTTGCTGCTCTTTCTTGCAGTTTAACCTGGAAGGGGTTAAAAGGGAGATGGATGGGATTCATGCGGTGGGACTTGGAACAGGCTCCCCACGGGGCCTGGAGGCGAAGGCAAAACAACACAATGCGAAAAAATGAGAAAAACAAGTTTTGGTTCCAAATAAACACTTTTCCTCTCCCCTCAGGTACGGGGCGCACTCGACTGGACCCCGCGCCTTCGCCAAGTCCCCAGCCATGTGGATTGAGTTACTGTCTTTGCAAGCATCCCTCCAGGCAGGCTGGGCCTGTCTCCACCCCCCGTCCTCCCTGCCACCCTGCCTACAACACACTTTCTCCCTGGCTTTTTTTCTCCCAGGCCCGGCCCAGCTGGAGCTCGATGTCTGGCTCTAGGAGTTGAAATTTAATTGCTTGCAGTTAAGGTGCAACGTGTTTGCATTCATGGCAAAGTTCATTTTGCAGGCGGGAGCAAAAGGTGGGGCGGCAGCGTTCGAACTGCCAGCTCTCCCCGATGGGAGCGTTATTGGAGCAGTCCCCTGGCCAGGTTATAATGTGCATAATTACTTTCTGCCTACTTCACATTCCCCCTGCCATTTTCAATTGGATGCAGTATTTCTTCTTCATTTCCTGCTCCAATCTGTCGGGAAGGGTTGCTGCATTCTGGTTACTTATGCGAAGCTGATCCATCATCCTGCTGAGCTTAACTCCCCAGAGGTGGCTGCATTGCTCAGGGGAGTGAAGCAATGCCTGTGAAGAGACAGCCATGCCTATTCTCCGGTCACTTGTCCACCCATCCATGGAGTAAAGCATGCCAGCTAAGGACAGCCAAGGGTGCCTAGCATCACATCTGCAGGGGTTTAGGTTGTAGCCGTGTTGCTCTAAGGAAACAGGCAGACGAGGTTCCTTGGGTGAATTTGATATCTTTTATTAGACCAACCCAAATAGTTGGAGAATAGTTATTAAGCAAGCTTTTGGGTTCAAAAACCCTTCGTCAGGCATCGCATCTGGTTGCCTTTGATTACCACAGCTGAAAAAAACCCCAGATATCTGATTTAAAGCAGCTTTTGCCATAACATGTTAACCAAGACCCCAGAGCTACAATGAGATGCTGAAACATCGCCATTATGCTTCTCCATATATATATGGGTCCATATGGAAGTCAGTCTCCACTCAAACACTGGCCAATTTTGGGGTCCTTAGAAAGGTACCATAGAAATGCATGGTCTAATTTGGCTCCGCTTCTCTTGAACCAAGCCAGAAGGGGCAAAATCCCCCTCCCCACCTCTCAGCCCCCGTGCAGAGGGGTGAGCATGGTGCATCCCCATTTAAAACATTTGAGTGAGAAAGCAAACCAGCAGGCCTCAGGGGAGGCACAGGCCACGTGCTGGCTCCCTGCAAAGTCTGATTTTGCACAGAGCTGAACAGCTGGTCGCTGAGCACAGACTCTGCAGCTTTGCACAGCCTGGCTATTTCTGCTGCCTCCTGTGCTTGGATCAGCAGAGGAAATGGGGACCAAAGGGCCATCCCTGCCTGCTGAGCAAGGAGAAGGCAGGAGACCATCCTCCCCTCCTCAGGGGCCTTCTTGCAGACAGACCAAGCTTGGGGAGACTTCCCTCAGGGGCCGTCTTAGGAAGCCTCCCAGCTCAGCAGGCTGGCATTTGTGAATCCATCTCTAGATAGCCTCTCACAATTTGCACGGCCTCCACCATGTCACTTGGGCACTAGGCTGTATTCATACTGGGTGGGTTCAGCCCTGGTCTACCCTGGAATTGGCTCACCTGGAAACCGACCCTCAGCATCTCAGCGAGATCCAGGATCCTATTCAAAAGAAAACCCAAGGATATCATAGAATCATAAAAACATTGAAAATGAGCGTTGGAAGGGGGTCACATCCAGTCCAACCCCCTGCTCCAAGCAGGACCAGCCCCAACTACATCATCCCAGCCAAGGCTTTGTCTAGCTGGGTCTTCAACACCTCCAAGGATGGAGATGCCATCAGCTCTCTAGGTAACCTGTTCCAGTGCTTCACCACCCTCCTAGTGAGAAAGTTTTTCCTAATATCCAACCTCAACTTCCCTTGCTGCAGCTTGAGCCCATTGCTCCTTCTGTCATCTGCCCCCACTGAGATCAGCCCAGCTCCATCCTCTTTGCAACCCCCTGCAGGGAGGTGAAGGCTGCTATTCAATCCCCCTCGGTCTTCTCTTCTGCAGCCATCTCCATCTTTAGGAGGTCTGAGAGCTGTGTGTGTCTTTGCTCCCTCCTTACTCAGGGAAACCACAGCTGACAACAGCAAGATTTTGCCTAAGTGAGGAAAAACTGAGTAAAGAAAAGCTGGGAAGTCCCTGAGAGCTAATCCTGGCTGCAACACTGTTCATGCTCTGATTATGGGCAGGTCCCTACCCTCTCCCTGATGCTTCGCCCTGCAGGGATAATCCATGTTGTGGCTATTGAAAGTGCTGGGGATTACAAGGATGAGTCAAAGCTCTTAACTAAGCTAAATGAAATAATCCTCGCCAGTGGCCCGCGGAGCAGAAAAGTCAGCGTGGCTGTGTAGAAACTCAAAGAGGAGGAGCGCACCGAGGGGATCAGTCAGAGGGTAGAATCAACCACCTATGTCTTTAACACGGCCCTTATTTTCTGAGGCAAAGAAAGACACACAGCCATATATTCCTGGTCCTAGTTTGCCACTATGATGGTGCAGTGGAGGAACTTGCCATCTTTTTTTGCATGCAACGCATACTGAAATAAGATCCGCGCCTTGTTTTGGAAGGGTGGATTGAAAAAATAAAAAGGTCTGTCTTTGCAGTAAGTAGGTGAGTAGCAGCAGGGAGGGAGCCGAGCCAGCTCCTTGTTCTGTCCCCTGTGCATCGAAGAGTCCTACAAGATTAGGGCTGGAAGGGACCTCAGGAGGTCACATCTAGTCCAACCCCTGCTCCAAGCAGGACCAGCCCCAACTCCATCATCCCAGACAAGGCTTTGCCTACCCAGGTCTTAAACACATCCATCTTGCCCTTGCACCGTGTTTTGTGCACCCATGTCTTAAACACCTCCAAGGATGGAGACTCCACCACCTATAGGTAACCTGTTCCAGTGCTTTACCACCCTCCTCGGGAGAATGTTTTTCCTGATATCCAGCCTCAACTTCCCTCGCTGCAACTTGAGCCCATTGCTCCTTGTCCTGCCATCTGCCCCCACTGAGAACAGCCCAGCTCCATCCTCTTTGCAGCCCCCCTGCAGGGAGGTGAAGGCTGCTATTCAATCCCCCTCGGTCTTCTCTTCTGCAGACTCAGTCAGCCCAGTTCCCTCAGCCTCTCAGCACCAGTCACATCCCCCAGGCCCCAAGCATTTTTATTGCCAATTCTCCCATGTGTCCACATCCTTTCTGTAGTGGGGGGGGGGGGGGGGGGCACAGCTGGACACAGGGCTCCAAATGTGGCCTCCTGTAGCAAAATGGGCTTCTCTTGGGGCAGCTGTCGCCGGCCTCCCACCTGCCTTCAGGCACACCGCCCGCCTGTCTTGCCCTCCACAACTTGTTGGAAAATCAATAAGTAGATGTTGACTGAGCGGGAGGCTGCCCATTTCTTGCCCCGATATAAGGGGGTGCTATCTGCGGCTCCGATCCTTTCCTACACCGCAGCCCATGCCTCGCAGATGGCATCCAGATGTTACAAGCACACCAGCCCCACACTAGGCTCCAGACTCCTCCTCATAGGACCCTCCTTGGGTTCCTACACTGCCTTCATCTGGGATGCTCAGCTCCACGTAGCTGGCTCCTATCAGGCATGGTCCCTAGGTGCCCCCTTCCTGGATGTGGGGAGCTGGGGTACCTCACACCACGACTGGTGCCCCAGGGCCTCACAGGGGACTCTCACTCCCCCCCGGGGCAGCAGGTCGTGGTGCTGCTTCGGACGTTACTTTCGACCCCCTCCCTGCCTCCCAGCACTGGAGGACTCATCGGGGTCAGGACTCTCCTCTGATCGCCCTTCGGGTCCAAAGCTAGAAATGGTAACTAGACTTTACTCGCCGGCTTGGAAAGATACAGGACCCAGCAGCCGGGTCTTGTCCAAACACACTGGCATGCACACATGTGAGAGCAAGCCAGATCACCAATCAGGCTTGCATTAGAATCAGAATTAAGCATTTTCCTGACAATTATCCCTATTTTAAGCATTGAACATCTTTCCTGACAATTACCTGTATTTTATTATCATTCCTAGGTACAAAGCAGCCTTTTCTCTGAAAGCTTTGCTGTAGCATTGGTATGAGGAGGTTCTCAGACCCCATATTAGCAAAGCCCCTAAGCAAAAGTCAAAGGGAGTGCTTCTCACCCTCATTAGACTTGAGCCCCCTCTTGGAAAATGCCAGCTCTCAGCTTTCACTCGTTTTTTTACTGCAGAAAAATACTGGAGCAATTTTTCCTTTCTTGCCTCCCTCTGTAGTAAAGGGTACGGCCTCTTCCTGGGATCTCTTGAGTGCATATTAACAACCTTTGCAGCAGCAGGGCTGCAACTTTCTCATGAAATCACGGGGCCTCTGCAACTAGTGTCAGGAGATGCAAACCATGGATCATCTCCTGAGATGCCCTGTAGCACTGCAATGCACCTCACAAGATCTGGCCATACCAACACCAGAAGCAGTGGCCTGTGCAGAATAATGGGAACAGACCATATAGAAAGGTTGGATTGGAGACACGATGAAGAAGCAGCAGCGGCACATTGGCTGCCATGGTCTCCCTGCTTTTCCTATGGCAGGATCGAGTGTGATGTCTGGTGTCATGTCAGGGCTGCCTGTGGTTTTGCTAAGAGGTTAGACAATGGACAGGGGGTTGGACTAGGTCACCTGTGGAGGCCCCCATCCAGCCCCACTTCTCTATGAGTCCACGTACTCATCTAGTGCAAAGAACTCCAAAAAACCTCAGCATGGCAGAGTGGTTTTGACACTCTGGATTCCTACTTGAAATCTCTGGGTTTCTCTTGTGAATCATGTGTAGGATGCATAAGTATTTACACAACTAATGATGCTAGTAGTGTGCTCCATCCTGCAGCACCCCACGCCACTCTTAAAAGGATCTCATGGCACCCCAGGGTGCCTCAATACCCCACTCAATACCCTAACTCATCCATGATCAGACCAAAGCTTACTCAGTCAAGCCAACAGGAGTGTCCCCTGTTTAAGGTTAAGCTTGTGCCCCAGTGTTTTGCTTGGAGATGAGGAGTTTGCTGAAATGTAGCTCTAAGCAGCTGCACGAGCCAGTGTCAGGTGTTGATATTGGCGTTGGCGGTGGTGGTGTCGGTGTTGGTGCTGGTACTGGTGTTGGTGCTCGTATTGGTGCTGGTGTTGGTGCTCATATTGGTGTTGCTGATATTGGTGCTGGTGCTGGTACTGGTGTTGATGTTGGTGTTGGTATTGTTATTGGTGTTGGTACTGGTGTTGATGCTGGTGCTTGTGCTGGTACTGGTGTTGGTGCTTGTGTTGGTGCTGGTGTTGGTACTGGTGTTGGTGTTGGTTTTGGTGCTGGTATTGGCAATGGTGTTGGTATTGGTGCTGGTACTGGTGTTGCTGTTGGTGCTGGTGCTGGTACTGGTGTTGGTGCTGGTGTTGGTATTGGTGCTGGTACTGGTGTTGGTGCTGGTTTTGGTGCTGGTACTGGTGTTGGTGTTGGTATTGGTGCTGGTACTGGTGTTGGTGCTGGTTTTGGTGCTGGTGCGGTTGGTAGGAGTCACCATGCTGTTTGAGGCAATGGGACACACTGCTACGGGAGGTAAAATCATTGCTTATCAGAGGACAGACATTATCAAAGAAGGACTGAAGTAGCCCTTAGATGCCTACATGACCCAAACACCAAGACTAAGACCCAGCTCCTCAGCTGGGGTGCCTCAGTTGAGGTGCCCAGTTGACATTGATTTCAAGTGAGGCTCAGTCCCCCAGATGCTGTTGTGAATCGGGGTGTTGGGCCCTATAAGGATCCATGCCTCGGATCCACATCTGGAACAGACGCCAGCCGCTGTCTGAGGATAATAAAATCATGTTGCCTGGAGAAAAACTCAGCTGTGGTGCTACGCAGAGTGGTTTAGTCCATAAATAGCCCCATTGATGAGTAAGAACAGAGCTTGACCTTCTTGTACCTGAGACCCCAACAATATCAATGTCCACCACCCAAGAGCACACATCCCAAAATGCCGTGAGCAAATGGCCCAGGATCCTTTGCATCATGTCAACAGACTCCCACTGTGCTGAATGGAAATGAAACATTTTAGTATTTGTGATTCGGTCTATTAGGGTTTTGCTGGCTGATTCGGAGCAGAGGATGCTGGGGCAGGCATAGGAAGGGTTCTCAGATCTGTGGTCATGGGAGCTGCTTTCTTTGACTTGCTTATCCCTGGAATGGCATAACCAAACTGGGCATAAGGTAGAGGCTTCTCTAGGGCCAGCCCTTCACTCCACAGCACCCCGCCGTAGGAAACCAGCAGTGTCCACACGTGTCCCAAGATAGAGGAGAAACACGCGCACCACCTGAAGGACACGTGGGAGCCCAGTGAAGAAAATCTGTTTTCCCCCACACCGGCAGCCACTGCCAGCTCCTGCTACCTCAACAATGTACAACACGTCCTTTTTGAAATTCAGGAAGATTTTACCCACTTTTCATAAAAATCATAGAGAAGCAGGGCTGGATCTCTATAGGTCATCTAATCCAAACCCCTGTCATCCCTATCCAAACCATCCTATACAAATCTAGAATCACAGAATAATAGAAAATGAAGGTTGGAAGGGAGCTCAGGAGGTCACATCTAGTCTGACCCTCTGCTCCAAGCAGGACCAGCCCCAACTACATCATCCCAGCGAAGGCTTGGTCTAGCCAGGTCTTAAATACCTCCAGGGATGGAGAGTTAGCCACCTCCTTGGGTAACCTGCTCCAGTGTTTTACTACCTGCCTAGTGACAATGCTTTTCCTAAAATCCAACCTCAGCTTCCCTTGCTGCAGCTGGAGCCCATTGCTCCTTGCTCTGTCCTCCACTACCACTGGAAACAGCCCAGCTCCATCCTCTTTGCAGCCCCCCTGCAGGGAGGTGAAGGCTGCTATCCAATCCCCCTCGGTCTTCTCTTCTGCAGACTATAATCTATAATCTAACCTTTTGTAAAACTATCATCAACCCTGACAAAACACAAGACATCACACCCAAACCTGCCACACGTACAGCAAGGGGACCACGGCAGCCAATGTCTTGCTCCTGTTGAAAGCTGTTGATATACTCAAGAGATCCCAGGTAGGGGGCCATGCCCCCCATTACAGAAAAAAGCAGGAAAACCCTCAGAGACTATCTGAATCTGAGATGCCCCATTCCTACCAAGTGCATCTCCTGACAGGTCTTGGGACAGATCCTCAGTTGTCCTAACTAAGCCCCCTTGTACTGCTTTTCCAGTTCTCATTTGTGACCTGGAAATAATGCAGGAGCACGAACTGTGGAAGGGGGGAGCTTAAAGATGCCCTGTCCCCCTGCACGCTGCAGACAGCACATCGCTGCACACAGTGGGAGTCTCAACATTGCACAGCCTGGACAATGCAGCATGGAAATTATGGATG
>NW_005842756.1:383661-387160 GCF_000455745.1 Alligator sinensis | reverse complement strand
CTCCACCCCAAAATATAACCCTCCAGGGGTCAAAGCAGGAGCCCAGCTGGGCAAAAGACAGCAGAAGCATGGGAGAAAAAGCATTTGCCCTGGCAGGTTTGCATCCTTTCATTGCACAAGGTGTGTGCACAGACACGGCAGCCTCTTCTCCCATTGCCATGGCTAGGTCGGGGCCTGGTAGCCTTTCCGTTCCAACAGGAGGGGAAGCAACGAATAATTCCCCCAGGAGAAGCGGCAGGTAGGCGGAAAGCAATTGCCTGCTTTGGCATGCATCCAGAGGTGGAGTTCATTTGCAAAGGGGAGGTGGGGAATATATATATATATATATATATATATATCTCAGCATGGGATCTTTGACCCCCGAGCATTCGAGAGCACACTCCCTCGACTTGTCTGAGCATCTCCGATGCGGGGGAATTGCTCAGAGCCACTCACGCGTTTTTGAGTCACGTCACGGTGAGAGCGACCTCATCATATTTGCACCTTCAGACCTCAGCATATATACACCTCCTAAAGGAGCTTTCCTCCCAGCCTGGGAGGAGGGTGGGGGCCTGGCCCCTGTTAGGAAAGCTGGTGCCTCGGGGCAGGGTGCGTTCCCCGGTTGGTGCCACCAGCCTGTACAACTCTTTGGAAATCCAGGTCAGGGATTTTCCTTTCCTGCTGCTCAGCCTTCCTGTTGCAATCCGGGGTCAGCCTTCAGAATAGCGCTGGCCCTTTGTTCAAGGCCGTATCGGGGAAAAACGAACTCTAAGCTAAGCCTATGTGGCCGGCTCCTTTTTCAGACCCGGCGGGAACTTCACAACAAGCCACCTTGCAAGAAGGAGCATGAACAGCACGAGCTCCACGGCTGTGCATTGCTTGATGCAAGGCTGGAGCGACATCGGACCTCAGCATGGGGCTAGCGCTCAGGATCCCCATCACGAGAGCTGCAATGAGCAGGGGTGCTGGTTTGGTCTCTCCTAGGGATCTCTGAGGTTCCTGGCAGTAATCTATTAACCCATTTACCCTCCGCGCATGGTAAGGTAAGGTGTTGTCCCTGCTAGAGAACAGAGCTACACAAAAGGCAGGGTCCTGCCTTCTGAAGTATCCAGGTACCCAACTCCCTTTGAATGGATGTAGGTGCCTGAATACCTTGGAGGCTACTCGGCCCTTATCCCCTGCACAGCTCAGTGACTAAGACCAAGTGATCTGACCAAGATCATCCAGTGGGTCTGTGGCAGAGCTGGCAGGCTGAGCAAGTCACCCAGCATCCACCCTGAATAGCGTCGGTGGCTGTGTCTCAGCTTGTCCTTGGCTATTTCAGAGCATCTCCCTGATTAGGCTCCTTGCACGAGTTGGTCCCTGAGACCGCCCGTTGTTTTCACTGCCCCCCGGGGATGTGCTGTCCATGCCGGTCCCCCAGCACCCTGGTAGGACAACCCCCACACAAGGAGTCATGCCTTGGGCCTTCAGCAGTGAAGCAAAACTTAAGTCCACGTCCTAAACAAGAGGAGTGACTCCAGGGGCTGGCAGCAGCAGTAGGCTGTTTTCCAGCGTGGACCAGCCACGATGGGGTGGGGAAGGCATGAGGTACATTTTCTATAGTTGTGATTACGATGCATATGCCCTATCAGTGCAGTGCCAGGCCCTGTACAAAAAACTAAAACTTTGCTTAATGCCTATCATTCCCTACCGACAGCTCCACGTTTCTATAGGAATAATGACTGCCATACAGTTTGACCAAACAGAAAGAAACGATGGCCACAAAGTGAAAGCACTTGACCGGGTCGCCAGGCTCTTCCACAGCCTAAGTCCATGACCTTGGGTGAGTCACCTAATTTCTTGGTGACTCAGGCTTCCCAAACCCACGAGCTGGGAATAGAACTTCCCTATCTCCAAGGCGTGTTGTACGGAAAAATTTAATTAATGTTTATGAAACTCAGAGGTACACCGGGGCTGGGGGGCCTGAGAGCTCTGTAGGCATATACGCCTTGGCATAAAGCTTGATCTGCAGCATGACTTTCATCCAAACAGGTTTTATTAGTGTTCCTGGCAGCGGTGAGACGTTCTTCCAGTGAAGAGTCAGCGTGGTGAATCTTCCCTCCGGCTGCATCTCTGGCATGTGAGATGACTAGGACAGCACGATAGCCCTTGCCTTATTCTTAGGGCTGCAAGAGATCTCCCAGACCATCAGGTCCAGTTCACACACCTCAAAGCAGCCAAGAAAAACTCCCTACCCTGGGTCACAGGAAGCCAGCAGGATAGACAAGGGCGGCACCAGGGCTTGACCACTACTATGGTGAGGGAAGCGAAAGTCTTCCAAAGGCTGACCTCTGAAGTCATGCCAACAGGCCACTCAGATCGAGCCCATTTCTATTTCCTGCTGCCGCTGGAAAGTCAACTGTCCCCAAAGGATTAGCCAGCATCTGCCCTAAAGAAATGAGCATCTTTGAGAAGGTTTTTGTCCACACTTGGGAGACAGCAAGAGCCTACATGAGTGGTTGCGTCCACACAAGACACTTACTGTGCAGTCGAGCAAATTACTGTGCAGTAAGCGTCACCATCTACATGTGCAGACCCTTACTGCGCAGTGATTTTCTCTACTCAGTAGTTAATCTGCTACCTGCAAATGCAAGTAGCACATTAACTGTCAAGTCATTACTGAGTAGTAAGATGTGTGTAGATGGCTGACCAGAAGCAAATTTGCTCCCGGTCAGCCGGGCAGCAAGGGACAGCAGATTGCTCCCTGCCTCCAGATGCTTCCTGCTGCTGGGGTGGGCTCCACCACCAGATCCCAAGTGAGAATAGTGTCCCGGTCCCAGCTCTCTTTCCAAGCCCCCTGCCCCTGATTAGGGAGCTGGGTCTGGGAGATCAATGCTGCTGGGGCAGAGGGACATTGTCCCCACCTGGGGTCTGCCACCAGTGCCCGCCCTGGCAGCAGGCAGCTCCCAGGGGCAGGGAGCAAACAGCTGTCTCCCAGCCCCATGCTCCTCACCAACCCCTGGGCTAGGACCCGGGGAGCCTGGCTGCTGCAGGGGAGCAGATCAGGGTGGGAGCAAATCTGCTCCCAAATGCACACACGTGTAGATGCCTGCCCAGGGTAACTAGGGCAACCCAAGTAAAAGACAACAAGAAATTGTTTTTTAGCTATATAGGGAGTAAAAGGAAGGCCCAGGGAGGAATAGGACCCCTGCTAAATGGGCAGAAACAATTGGTGACGGACGGGGGCACAAGGCTGTACTGCTCAATGCAGGGGCCGGGTTGGGCTCCACCCGAGGGTGCGGAAGGCGCTGGCCGACATCATTGAAGAGCCACTAGCGGGAATATTTGAACGCTCGTGGCACACGGGCCAAGTCCCGGAGGACTGGAAAAGGGCCAATGTGGTCCCCATTTTCAAGAAGGGGAGGAAGGAGGACCCGGGCAACTATAGGCCAGTCAGTCTCACCTCCATCCTAGGCAAAGTCTTTGAAAAAATTATCAAGGCTCACATTTGCGAGAGCCCAGCAGGACAAATTATGCT
>NW_005842756.1:379335-382444 GCF_000455745.1 Alligator sinensis | reverse complement strand
TCTTTCCTGCCTATGCAGGGGGTTGGACTCGATGATCTATTGAGGTCCCTTCCGACCCTAACATCTATGAATCTATGAATCAGGGTGGGTTTACTTCAGAGTAAATTGCACCAGAGTAAACCCATCCAGCAGTATTTGCACGCGTAGACGCGCCTGGTCAGTGGAACAAGCAGCGTCCAACCCAACCATCCTGCTAGGCTTCTCCTAGGATTTTGTATCATGGACATGATAGCCCAGGTGGGGAGAGCGAGAGCTCTGGAAGGTCTGATAGCTTAAGGAGCGTTCCCGCATGGCATTAACGAGGCTGCTTTAATTAAGGTCCTCTCACAACAGATACTCAAGACAACTGGCCGTTGTGGGAAAAAGCAAATTGGCTCCACTCTCCAGTGCCAGATCTGAAGAACCGCGGGGTGTTTCCTTGCCCCGTGTCCTGTCATTATGTGCTATGAAATCAGCCCCTATCAAAGCATCAGGAAGGGAATGCAGCGAATGCCGCTTCACCATAAAGCTTAGGAAAATTAACGTGCAGTCATGCCAGCCATTGTATGTTAAATATCCCCAGGCAGGAAGGTCGATTCTGGAGCAGATGGGCGTGCCCAAGAGCTAGGCAGAGAAAAATACCCATTGCTAAATGACTAGCATCCTCCAGTTGGAGCTGGGCTGGTCTCAGTGGGGGCAGACGACAGGACAAGGAGCAATGGGCTCCAGCTGCAGCAAGGGAAGGTGAGGTTGGATATTAGGAAAAACTCAAGGGTAGTAAAGCACTGGAACAAGTTACCTAGACAAGTGGTGGCATCTCCATCCTCGGAGGTTTTTAAGACCCGGCTCAACAAAACCCTGGCTGGGATGATGTAGTTGGGGCCGGTCCTGCTTGGACTTGATGTGACCTCCTGAGGTCCCTACAACCCCCATTTTCTCTGATCCTGTGATTCTTTGAACTGCTCTGCCTCGGGAGTTGACCCCGCAGTAACAAAGGGCCAGGCTGGGACTTAGGCCATAATGGCAGATCTTCAGGATCTTGCTCATTATTTACTCAGACTTTACTCAGATCAGAGTCAACAGGAGTTTTGGCTGAGTAAGAAGTGAGCAAACCTCCATCCAAGCCAGAGAGAGGTTCACCTGGCAAGAGGCCTTTAGGATTTGCCCAGTAAACGGCATTCATTTATAACTGTTTGCCTAGAGTGGGTTGAGTGCTGGGTTATTTAGCACTTCTCGGTTAGCAGGAGTGTGAGTCATGTCATCCTCCTGGTAGAGATTCACTTGCTCGGTGCGTGCACTGACGATCAAAGTAAAAGAAGTGGGAACAGGGCCCACCCATCCTGACTGCCAACATCAGGTCTTCAGCTGCTTCTGCTCCTAACAATCAGGCAGCAATGCAAAGTTTGCATTTCTTCTACCCTCCCAGCCCAGACACTGAAGGTGCTGGTGGCCTCTTCAAACAGTTTGTCCTCATACTACGTCGCGCAGTGCAGGATTGCTTTCAATTGAACGGTCTTGTCTATTCTGCCCAGTGCCAACTCGTGTGACTCAAGCAATAGCCCATCCACCATTTCCTCTAGGGAAACCCCTTTTTCAACAGATGGGACCACAACGTTAGCAATTGTTTTCCAACCTTGAGTGACCTATAACTGATAAAAGTGAAGCTAACTGGACTCTTGAAGACTCGCTTGCTCTATTAGAGGACCGTGCAGAAGACCTAAAGGTGCAAAACTGGCACCCCCGCTCGGAGCCTATTCCAGAGTCTGGGCACATGAACCATAAAGACATTTTTTTCCTTATATCCAGCCTGAAACCTTCTTCTAGGAGTTTATGACCATTGCTCCTGGTTGTCCCGTGGCTTTGGTTGCCTGATGCTCTCTCCTGATATGTTTGTAAGCTGCCACCAAATCCCCCCGAAGTCTTCTCTTTTCTAGACTGAACAGTCACATATCTGTCAGCCTTTCCTCATATGGCTTGCTCTTCAGGCCTCTACCTTGGAGATCTTCAAAAGGAGCCTGGACGCACACCTTGCTGGGGTGATTTGACCCCCACAGTCTTTCCTGCGCAAAACAGGGGGCCTGGACTCGATGATCTCACGAGGTCCCTTCCAGCCCTAAACGTCTGTGAATCTGTGACTCCAACAACACCGCTTTTAACTCAGAAACCACCAAGAAGCAGTAAGTGTGTCGGTAGGGAGGTCCACGACCATCCAACGTGTACAACCCTAGATGCTGATTTTCGTGGAAGACACCGAAGCACTTCTGTCTGCAAGACGTATCCCTCTGGCTGGGCGTTAGTTAATTCCGTCTGTGCCACTTGCTTTTGCAGTTTCATTTGGAGGGGTTCCTGCTTTCTCCTGGGAGGTTTAAAACTAGTCTGGACAAAGGAACAAGCACGGCATGGCAGAAGGATGGAGTAAAATGACTTCATGAGCCGTCTCCCAGCCCAAACGCCTGTGATCCTATGACTTCACCTGCAAAACAAGCTGCTGCATAACTTATAACTTTGCTGGCGCGGATGGGCTGCTGCTCTCTACCCCAGAGATGGCTGCATTTCGGTGGTGGGCGAGCAGTCCCTGGATTTATGACCTGTAAAATGTTTTACGATCTGTCAGGCTGAAGCGAGCTCTGTGAATGTCAGGTATTTTGGAGGGCCGATTCTCCGGCTGCTTCTGCAATGGCTCCCTTTGGAGTTTCTGAACCCTTTCATAGCAAGCTAATACCCACAGCGACAGCAAAAATGACAAGCTGCTCTAGGCTACTTGTTAAGAGCATTGTATCAAGGAACATAATATTCCCAGGCACAAGTTGAAAGGGCTGAAACCCTGTGCTTTCAAATGGCATGGCATCCAGAAATACTTCTCGTGATTATTAGTGGTTGACATGTGCGCTGCATCCTTTGATCTCAAAGTGCATGACAAACTACTACTTATCTCCACAATGCACGTGCACACACGCAGAGCCAGTGTCTCCGCATCGTACTGGGGTGCATTGCCCTGCTGCTTCTTCCTGAGCACAGTCACTTTTGGTCCCTGGAGAGCCCAGGGTATTTTTCTGCAGAGACAGAGTGAAAGTCCTAATGCTTTGACCTACCTACAACCTCAGCATGAATCACTTTATCCATCACAGCC
>NW_005842756.1:362744-379304 GCF_000455745.1 Alligator sinensis | reverse complement strand
TACACGAAGGCCCAGGAAAGGAAGTTGAGTATTGTACCTAGCTGAAACTGCAGCAGGATTTTTTACAGGCTAAAGCATTACCAAAGCTGGAGTCTGGCCAGGGCAGCAGGGCTAACACACCTACTCTTGCAAAATTGCCATGGGGACTTCTAATTATCTTATGTGGTCAAGGCCTCAGTTATTTCTGTCTAATGCAAGACGCAGCAACAAGCTACATGCAAGCATATTGCTTCAGCTTTGACTCAGAAAGTCAGGCCGCAGCATATTCTGGGTGGTGACCCATCCCCGAGCGGGGCAAAGTGAACCTACTTGAGTTTGCAAACCTATCCAAGGCACGGCCTGCAGTCACGCACATTAACCCACTCCATGCAGGGGTGAGTTTGCTCCTTTTGAAGCATCTTCCATGTTCATGTTGGCTGCACGGGTCCCACTGCCTGAATGTCCTGGCCACCATAAAAGTCCAAGAAGTAGGACATAAACTGATGCAGAAAATGCATGCAGTCCTCTGTCAACTGCTTTAATATGGCAGGATGGGAGGGGAGATGCTTTCCAAGCTGAACTGCATTATCACAGTCTGGGAAAGTCTTATTATTTCTTTATGCTGTGTCCTCGGAGAGCTGGGAACATTATAGACTGATCAAAAGTCATGGTCCCTGTTTAAAGGAGCTTGCTAGCCAGCAAAGACTCACGCACATGCTTAACTTGAGCTGTGCAGGTATCACCATTGACTCTCCACTTCTAAAGGGCCTCTCTCATTGCCACGCTGGGTCCAACTTAATGTGGATAAAAGCATTAAAAAATAAACCACCATGGCATGATGGAAGGGCAGAGGCCCTGAAAGTGGAAGGAGACTGGGATGACAGGAAAAACCTCATTTTGCAAACACACTTCTAGTACAGCCGTGTATAGAATAAACCAAGCTGTATCCACACCCATAGAAAGAAGCAACCCCAGCCTTGGTAAAAGATATTCTTATAACCTGGGTTTGCTTTTTTTATATATTCCCTGATATTTAAAAAGGGGGGGGGTTGCCTTCAGCTCTTCTCTTTTTTTATTCTAATGCTTTAACGAGAGCCGGCGTCAGAGAGGAACTAGACAGCTGAGCGGTGGGAAGCTCCCTCCCTGACCCGGTAGGGCTGGGGTTTCTGCTGCACGGTGCAAACAAAGCCACCTCCATTGCTCAAGCTGCCTCTGGACCATGTGGGACCCCAGATGCTTTTCACAGCAGCATCCTGGCCAAACTCTAATTTGGGTTAATTGCATTCTGTCTCCCTAAGCTTCCCCGAGGGTTTCAGTTGGATGCTTCTCTACTTCCTGTCCTAACCTGCTGTGGAGCACTGATGTGCAGGGTTTGACAGCTGTGTTGTTCCCTCCCAGATTTAATGGCTCCCCAGGCAATGAGGACTCTGAAAATAAACTTGGGATTGTTCCCTCATTATCAAGAAGGTGGATTTCCATCACGGCTTGAAACAAATCTTGGAACGGATCCTCCGCAGCGATCCAAACCACCCCGTTGACTTCCGTGGATGTCTGCCCCTTTGCTCCAGTTGGACTTCATGTCTTAGATGCAGCAGTGCATGTGGATGGAGGACCCAAACCATTGATTTCAGTGGTCGTGGGATTCACACTATTTAGGAATTAGGCTCATTCACATCAGTGGAGCCACCATCTACCAGCTCAGGATCTGGCTTCTGTTACACCTATGCTTTCAACTGAGAAAAGGCCGAAAGAGCTAGGACTGTTGAATCTGGAAAAGAGAAGACGGAGGGGTGATTTGATACCAATCTTCCAATACCTGAAGGGAGATTGCAAAGAGGATGGAGACCTGTGAGTGCAGGGGACAGGGCTGGGAGCAATGGCCTCAGGCTGCAGCAGAGGAAACGTAGATCGGTGATGAGGAGGGAAGTTTCTGACTTGGAGCATGGTGCAGCATTGGAGAGGTTGGGGAATCTCCATCCTTGGAAATCATCAATAAAATGTCAGACAGACATTAGCTTGGGATGTTTTAGTCATTGATGATCCTGCCCTGAGCAGGGGCTGGACTAGATGACCTCCTGAGGTCCCTTCCAGCTGTGCTTTCCTACAATCGTATGAACAATATACAGCCAGGAGTGAGTGATGTCCAGCTCTTTTAAATCTACTAGTCTATCTCTTAGTGCTCACTCAAGATGCTTTTTTACATAACCTGTTTCAGCCGTCCCAGGTAATGGGGCTTGTGTTACCTCCTACTGCTCTGCAACCACTGTCAGCACCCAGGAAATCATTTAAAACTTTGCAGATTTAGAGCCTACTCCCTGTTGGGAGTAAACCTGGTTGCACTGTTCATCGCGTGACTTATCTAACTCCATCCCTTCTTTCCCCTCTTTTTGGACTGGGCACAGGCTCAGATATTCACCAGCTTACTCATTCCTCACAATGGTTTCACTGGCTTATTTTTAGTCCCGGGGTTTCTTGCCAACTGCGCACCGTGAATATTCCCTGAATTACTCAATCCGTCAATTTTCCTATTCAAGATGCATGAATGGGAATTAAGGCGCCCGGTTAAAAATAAACCCAGGTTAAGTGCTTTCTTGAATCAAAGTCATAAATCCAGAGGCTTCGGGGCAACCTTGAATGATGTGGATTAGGAGGAAGCTTCCAAATGGACAGCTGGTTTCATAACCCTGCCGTGGGTTTCTTGCACGTCCCTTTGAAGCACCCGGTTCTGTGGGCAAGGAGCAGTGGGCTGGCGTGATGCTGCAGAGTAGGGTGTGTGAAGCAACGATTCATCTTTCCCAGAAAGATCAGGGTGCTTCCCTCCCCATCCCTGCCAGCCAGCCTTAGCGGAGGCTGGGATCCGCTTTCCAATGCATGCTCGTAAAGGGTTTTAGCTCCTGATGAGTGACATAAAAAGGTGGGCTGGTTTTTGGCGAGCTAAACTGCAGCTAGCTGATATTTTTTTTTTATTTTTTGTTTTTTTGGAGAGATAGGGATCTCTTTTCATTCGCAGATTTTGGATTCCCCACCCTTTCTGTCTGGG
Source organism: Alligator sinensis (assembly GCF_000455745.1). Classification (NCBI taxonomy): domain Eukaryota; kingdom Metazoa; phylum Chordata; order Crocodylia; family Alligatoridae; genus Alligator; species Alligator sinensis. The sequence continues at coordinate 376,285 of NW_005842756.1, read as the reverse complement.
AAAGGAAGGAGCAAGAGGAAAACAACGGCAACTATATAGCAATCGCTCCAAAGCAACAATTCTTCCAAGCGCCTTTTTCTGCCAGAGAGCTCCTTTATTTGTCTCTCTGGAGGCATGTGCTCTGGAAATCAAAGAGGCAATCAGTCAAGTCCTGCTCTTAGTTAACCTGGCGCAAATCTGGAGTTGCTCCAGGGTTAGGATATTGGTGTGACACCCAACTCACACCGGTGTGAAAGAGGTGAGTCCCTGCATAAATGAATGGAGCCACTCCACAGTCCTAGCTGGCAAACCGAGATAAAAATGGGGTCATATTTATCAGCAGGGCTAGCTAAAGCAGTGCTTCTCAACCTTTGTAAACTCAAGGGCCCCCTCCTTAGCGTCAAGGCCTTGCTCTTGGCTTTCATTTCTTTTTTGACCGAAGGCAAAATAACAGAGCCATTCTGGTGCAAAGAGCTCAGCAAAATCACGACGGGGCAGAATGGCTTTGAGACTCTGGATTGCAACTGGAAATCTCTAATGTTGATCTAGTGACTCGTGTGCAAGCATTTGCACACTTAATGGTGCTGCTATGATGCAGCACTCTTCGGGGTGCCACGGTTGAGAGCTGTTGAGCTAGAGTCTGTGAACAATGTGGGACAACATAGAAACTGCCATCCTGGATCAGACGGGGGGGTCTATCGACCACAAGGTCCTGAGCACCAACCGATGGAGGGGTGGAGGCTGCAAGAAATGCTACATGGGAATATCATGAAACAAGCAGAGAAAGTTTTCTTCTGACCCTCCATAGTTAAAGGCATCTGGCCTGAAGCCTCAGAGTTTGATAGCTCTCCCAAACCTCCACGGGACCTGAATCGGCACAAGTTTTCGCAGCTCCCAGAAGTCAACGGGGTTGCATACATGCAGGCCAGCTGAGGACGCGGCCTTTGCTTTTGTTATTTTTAATCCTCGATATCGTAACGTCAGATATTCTTGTTTTTTAGACTGGTTCAGCCCTTTCTTTGGACTCCCACTAGATCTTGGCCTCCGTGATATCCTGTAGCCACAAGTCCGACAGGCTCTGCGAGCGTCGCGTCGAAAGCTATGCACCGCGTTCGGGGGCAGGTTTCAGGGAGAGTCTATTGAGGTGGAGCTGGCGGTGTGTAAGAGTCCAGGAGGCATTGCCAAATATACAGGCCTGCTTTCGTAGGAAATGGATGAGAGAGAAAATAGGCTGGAAATGAATAGCTTCAGGAACCGGAGAGCTCCAGCAAAAACACTGCGAGGGGAGGGCCGGTACACGGCGAACAAGGTTGCTCGATGGTGAAATGCAGCAGGCCCAGTCCTCAAAACAGGAGCTTGTGTAACTCAACCCAGGTTGACACCAGCCAGGCCATTTCGTGAAGATGCACCAATCTGCATGAGCTTGGTATCGAGCCCAGTCTCTGGGATTACAGAGGAGCCCTCTGCTCCCAGACTGGTGCAGGCGATGGGGATGAAGCGGGAAGCATCCTTGGAGGGGTTTCGTGCGATTTCCCATAGTCAGTGCCCTAGAGCAAAGATAATGTTGTGCTCTCTGCTGCTTTCAGACCCAGAAACATGAACCACCTCTGATGCAAGCCATTCATGAGCCCTACCTGGCCGTACCCCGCAAGAGCAGACTAGGAGCATGCCCGACACACGTTCAGCCATGGACACCCTCCCTGGTGCTTCAAGGAGATGTGCTCACACCCAGCTTTGCAATTTTGCTACCATGTAGAGCAAGTCCAGGGCTAAAGGACAGGGCAGATGATCCAGAGGGTCACAGACCCGTCTAGAAAAGAAGAGGAAGGAAGAGAATTGAAGCTGCAAAGAAAGGTTTCCTAAGCTAGGCACCGAGGCAGAGTCTGTTTATGCTCAGATCTTGCTTTGGCAACACCTCCATTGCAATCAAGCTGGGCCCGTGGAGTCAACCAGAGTTTTCCTGTGTAAGGGCTGAAGCAGGGAGACTGGCAGGAGAAACCTCAGGACATGGCTCAACATGAGAGGGAAGGGCCGAGGGTGAAGCTGCAGAGGGGAGTGGGACATAGAAGGTCCCGATTGTGCTGGCAGGTTGCATTGCCTTCGATCCAGTCCGGCCCCAGCTCTTTCCAGGGCTTGGGTTGGTCAGGAGGGTTTCCAGCAGTGCAGAGACAGGGTGGGACAGGGCAGGGAGAGACGCCTGCCTCGGGGCATGCATGCACTGCCAATGTGGCAGGGTGGGGAAGGAGGGAGCAGGTGGGCTGGGGACAGGGGAAGGAAGCAAGTCCTTGCTGCAGTCCCTGTTCTGCATGAACGCAGGTGAACGCAGCAGGTTTGCAGCCCTGGCTCTGCTCCTTCAGCCCAGATGGCCCTGTGGGCATTGATCACTGCAGAGATGGTGGGCACCCCACAAACAGCTCAGCCAAGGGGTCTCTGACCGTGGGAGATGATAGCCTACAAATGACAGATGAAGGCCAGGACCTCCCATCTCCATGGGTGAAGGTTGAGGTCTCCAGCTGCTACCGTCATGCAAGTAAGAGAAGAGCCAGAGCATCTGCTCAGGCTCACGGCAACATCTCGGTCCCACGAGGCTTGCCTGGAGGCTTCTCCATGCACTAGATCTACATTTCATCCTAGCATGAGACTCCACCAAAGCCACCGCTAAAATCACAGCTGCCGTCCCCAAAGAGTGACACTAGCTGCAAGCATATGATGTAGGCTTGTGCCTATGGCAGGTCCAGATGCAGGGCAGGTCTCCCTTGAGCTCCAGTGGTGGAAAGCATGCCAAAGGTCTCACATTGCACGTGAGGTTTGGAAAATAACAACTACACGGGGTCAGGCCGCAGGTCCAAGTAGCCCTATCAGTCTCCTGTATCTCACAAAGGCACAGAGCATTTATGCAGGGCCTGTCTAGACTGATCTTATAGTATCATAGAAAAGTCAGGGTGGAAGGGAGGTCATCTCGTCCAGCCCCCGGCCTGAGACAGGCTCATCCCTATCCAAACCCATTGTCGAACCTATTAGCAAGTCAACCCTGACACAGCCACAAGACACAGCACCCATGTGTCACCATCGTAAGTAAGAGGAAGGGCCACAGCGGTCCATCCCACTGGCAGGATGTGACCGCATCCTGACCTCTGAGCAATACCCGACGGCTCTCTCTTAGCCTGGTTCAGCTGATAAAGCCTCTCTGAATTGAATGGTGACTCTAGTCCCAGCACTTTGCCTTCCTCCAAAAATCTCAGCCAGAGAGAAACGGCACTGCCACCTCATCCATGCACCAGCCATAAGGAAAATGGCCCAGAAATGTGCCTATTTACAGGCCTGAGCTACCTGGAAATCACATAACTTGGCCTCTGGGAGGAATAAGCATCATCGCTCCCCTTCTCTCCGCAGCGATGCTGTGCTGTTTCTGTGCCGTCACGGGCACCGCAGAGCACCTGGGGCCAAGGCAAAGCACAGCTGCTAGGGATGGGATCAGCCCTTCAGAGTCATCTGAAAGATCCCTCAACTTTCTTCACCTAATCCCTTTCCCCTGGCTTGCTGGCCAGAATAATCCGTGGCTGCTCCAAAAGCAAAACAGGAAAATGTCAAGCTCCATACATCAGGCCTCTGGACGGCCCTTCGCCACTGCCTGCACCCTGCCAGCGAGTGTTTTTAATGCTGTTTTGAATAGATTGAGGAGTTGATTAAGGGGAGAGCTCCTGCCCACCCCCAGCCCAGCCTAAAGCACTGAGCCGGCCCCGCAGAGTTCAAGGATAACGCGTCTCCAGACACCGACAGAACCGAGGCCTGATTGACAACGAGGCCCTTCCTCATCCAAAGGTCATTGAAGTCAATGGAAAGACTCCTGTTGGCTTAGGGCGGAAAGGAATAGGGGAAGAAGTGGCCCTGGCCACCTTCCCAAGGAGATCCCGGCTCCATGGGTGAAGGTCAAGGTCTCCAGCTGCTACCGTCATGCAAGGAAGAGAATAGCCAGAGCATGCAAACACATCCCAAATCCAGCTCATCCCCTCCTGTACTAATGCTTCCCAAGCACTTCAGGGTCGGGAGAAGGAGTGAGCCAGGCTCACGCAGCGTAGACTGCTCAGGCTCATGGGAGGTCTGAGGGACCGACGGCTGGGAAAGCCCGAAGGGTTCACGATAGTGAGAAGGGAGAGCGGAAACCATCCCCAAAGCACTTGGGAACTTCAAAGGACAAATGCACCCAACAAAATGAAGGAGGAAGGCAACAAGAGGGGAGCTACCACCCTCCCGAGGTTCATCGTGAAGCAAGAGAGAGGCATCCCTGAGTTTGCAAGAGGTTTTGCTGTGACCAGCTTGACCCGAGGACAGGAATACAGGACAGCAAGGGCCATCAAGTCCAGTGCCCTGCATTTGACCCAAGGATCCCTCAATTCCTCAACGTGAGCCAAGCTCTTAAAAACGCCAACTTTGGCAAAGACAGAGGACCCTTTTGCCACTGGACTTTGTCTGCCTGGGAAAGGTACATTTTATCCCATGGAAAGTAGCCGAAATCAACATCTCCGACAAAAAAAACCCTCTCTCAGTCCCCTGCCAAGCCCACTAAACTTCAAAAGCCAGGTCAACTTCTCACGGCTTGCTGCCTCGCTAGACAAGGGGTCAAACCCAGGACCCGGCGTGCCATATTCTGGAGGAGTCCAATGCTATCAATCACGTTTCCCTTGGAAAAGCTCCCTCAACCTTTTACAAACATGCAGTGGATTTGGGGGAGGGAAGATGCTGAACTGAGCAAAGGCATCTATCCAGGCTGGAGATAATTTGTGGATATTCTCACCTTTTGGCTCTCCTTGGTGGCTGCCATCAAAGAGACCTTGCATTGCAGTGATATAGCCTGTTATCTAGTGGGATCTGGGTGGAGATAAGCCCTTCAGACAGCGTGCAGTCATTGCAAGCAGGGAGCTCCATCTAAGGTGGGCTGCTACCTAAAATGCGGTCCCCACAGCTGTGCCCTGCCATGTACCAGGGATCCCTGCACCCCTGAACACTGCCAGTGCACGTCCCTCACTGCCAACTGCTGCCAAACCACCCCACTGCGGCCAGACCACCCCACTGCTGCCATTCGGGCTCTGGGGGCCCATTATAATCCCTTCATGCAGACGTGACCAGATCCTGAGTTAATCCAAACCCAGCAGTGGGGGAAAAACAGGTTTTCAATGAAACCCCAAAACACCAATGGCTTTTCCCTGAAACTCCTGGGAATTCAACCAATTTTTCAGAGCTGGAGCAAAGTTGTTTTTCACCTCCTAGCTGACTTCTGACTAGAAAAAGACTCCAGCAAGCCACTAAGAGCAGTAAATGCAGATCTCCCAGGTTTTGTGTGAGCAGATGCACTGAAGCTGACTCTAGCATCCTTCCAGGGCATTGCCCCTAAATCATAGAGCCACAGACAAGGAGGGTGGGAAGGGGCCTCAGGAGGTCACATCCAGTCCAACCCCTGCTCAAAGCAGGACCAGCCCCAACTTCATCATCCCAGACAAGGCTTTGTCTCCCTGGGCCTTCAAAACCACCAAGGATGGAGATGCCATAAACTCTCCAGGTAGCCTGTTCCAGTGCTTCACCACTCTCCCAGTTGAGAAGTTATTCCTGCTATCCAACCTCAACTTCCCTTGCTGCAGCTTGAGCCCATTGCTCCTTGTCCTGTCATCTGCCCCCACTGAGAACAGCCCAGCTCCATCCTCTGTGCAGCCCCCCTGCAGGGAGGTGAAGGCTGCTATTCAATCCCCCTCGGTCTTCTCTTCTGCAGACTCAATCAGCCCATTTCCATCAGCCTCTCCTCACCACTCCTGTCCCCCAACCCCCGAACCACTTTCCTTGTTCTCCAGTGGACTCTCTCCCATGTGCCCACATCCTTTCTGCAGGGGGGACAACAACTGGACACAGGACTCCAGATGTGGCCTCCCCAGTGCTGAATAGAGGGGAAGAATCACTGCCCTCCATCTGCTGGCAACGCTCCGACCAATGCAGCCCAGGATGCCGGTCGCCTTCTTGGCACAAGGGCACACTGCTGGCTCCTGTTCAACTTCTTGTCCCCCTTTTCTGCAGAGCTGCTGCCCAGCCAGTCACCCCCCGCCTGACCCAGTGCATGGGATTGCTCTGTCTATGATCTGTAATACCCCTGCCTTGGCGTCACCAACACTTACCTGCCTCACAGAAGAGCACACACCCACTGCAGGTGCTTCCTCAGCCCGACGAAGGGTATTTATACCCAAAAGCTTGCAAAGAAGAATTTTCCAACTATTTGAGTTAGTCTAATACAAGATCTCAGATTCACCCAAAGACCCTCATCTGTCTACGTCCTTAGACCAACATGGCTACGACCTGCACCCCTGTCACTTCAGGGGATGCATTTCTTAATGTCCCAGCAGCTGAAATCCCACCATTGCAGAACTGCAGCTTTCTTTTTCTTTAAATAATAAGTTTCTAACCCAACTAGGACCTGAAAGGTAAACCCCTCCCCAACCAATCAATCAATATATAAACTCTCACACACACACATTGTATTGGACTTTTAAAAAATAGATAATGATTTTTCAATCAACCTCATGCTTTTTTTATTATTATTATTATTTGGTTAAACAGTATCAATGCCCCAGGCAGAAATAGGCAGCAATTTTGCATTCAGTTCCATGCAGACCATCACAGAGGTGAGGATTATACACCATGCAACCCCTTGAACAGAAACCCTGATTTTGCTTCTGCTGAATAATAATCTACAATGTCACACACATTCACCTCTCACAGTAGACACCCCAAAACCCTTGTAATGGAATAGTAATGGTCTCAATTATCTAGCAGCAGGAGGTTGTGTTAGTACTGAAGCTGTGTGTGTAGTTGCACACCTCTTTGGGTACAACCTTGTTACATTTACACCGACGGCCGGTTTGGAAAGTAGAAGGAAGAGAGTCCCTTTTTGAACTAGAAGCAAAGCTGCCCTGTCTGCAGTGCAAAAATCTTGGGTCTGTCACTGCGTGGGATGAATCCGGAGCTATAAATCATCCTTTGGATTTGGGTAGGTTTTTGTTATCCTTTTTTTTAAGCCAGGATTATAAACTTATTGAAACAAACACCTCTCTATTTTTTTAAGTCTGCCTTAGGAGACAGGAGAGCTCAATCATAAAATAGAGATACCATCTCTTACAACATAGGAGCCATCTGTCACCAAGGTAGGCATGAAGACTATTTATTGCAGCAACCAAAAATTAGTCAGAGATTGGACCCCTCGTTACCGCAGTGCACCTAGTATAATCGCCAACTGAAAAAAAAAGAAGAAAGACGGGAAAGGAGCTTTCAAGGAGTGATATGAATATTTTCTTTCAACCTGAGCACGTCTAATGTGCATTAGCCTATTTTAATGTGCATTAAAACATGGCCAAAAAGTGCACTTTCGCTAATGCACATCAAAGTAGGTTAAAGTTGCCTTTTCGAAGTACCGCACAATGGAGGTACTAAATGTAATGCGCATTAGCAAAAGTGCATTAATGAATGTGTAGATGCACCCTCTGAAAGTAAAAGGCTTTATTGACTGGATGCCGTGATTCTTTTGCAGATTATTATATATTCCTAATAATTGTCCATTTACACACGCATCCCTCCCCATGCACTGAAATCCCACCCCCCAGTACCACTCAAACCAGCTGTAATGGTTCATAGGGAGTTGAGCAGCAGGGGGGATTTCAGGCAGCAGGATCTCGGGCAAAGGTCTTTGTTTCCCCCTGGCCTTCAGCCCTCGAGTCCTCCACCAGCCATGCCCACAAAGCCGCATTCAGCACTCCTGGCCTCTTTTATGTACGACACCGCCTCAGGTCTCCGAGCCAGGAAGGAACACATTGCCCTTGAAATATTGGCTCCCAGCGCAGCCCTCACCGCTGCCAGCTGCATGGTACTTCTGCACGTAAGCAAAGCTCAGCAGCCGTGAAAGAGCCCAGTTGCCTTCTGCAGCATCGCCTCAAAAACGAGCTCTCCGCCAAGGCAGCTGGTGGAGCTGCCAGTGCTCGTTAGGCCTCGTTGGAGTCTCTCTTGTCTGGGGCTGCTATCAGCTCTGCAGGAGCTGATGTCAAATCGGATGTTAGTCTCAGTTGACACCCTTGGTTGACACTGATGGAGCAACGTGGGTTGGCCCCTTTTGACAATCCCAGCGTTGGATACTTCAATGCCAGGAGGTCCGTGTCTGAAGGAGCCTCAGTAAGAGAGTTGCCCATCCCCTCCACATGCGTCAGTGGGAAAATGCAGAGAAACCAGGCCCTGCCACTTGCCAGGCTGCATCTATCCTGGGGCTGAAAGGAGGAGATCCCCTCCAGGGCTGCTACCACCAGCACCAACCTCCCTTCGGCTCCGCAATCTGAAGCTGGCTGAGAAAACAGCAGGCCCAGTTCTGACCACGATGGGTTTCCATGCAAGTTGCACCAGTATAAAAGGACAGACCAGCCCACACGCTTGGGGTTACCCTTGTTGCACTTTACACTTACTTAGGACATGTTTTATTTAGATCATAGCAAGTATGAAAGTATGAAGTAGAAAATTTTATGAGCAGTTGTACACTTCACACTTACTATATTCTCAGCCCTCTGCACAGGGCTGGAGTTGGCCAGGTGTGCATCCAGGAAAGGTGCACGGGTGCACTTGCACACACCTTTCACTCCTGATCCACCCAAAGTTGAAAACCAACTGCCTGGCAATGGTAGCCTGATGAACCCAAAAGCTTGCAAAGAGGAATTTTTCCAATTATTTAGATGGGCTAATAAAAGATATAAGATTTACCACAAGAACCTTGTCTGCCTGTGTCCTGAGACCAACGCGGCTGCAACCTATCCCCTGTGGCAATGGTAGCACCGTCTTTAGGCTGTGCTGAGAGTGACTTGACTTCATGGCTCGTTGTAATCTCCCTGACCCCTTCTAAACTCTTCATTCCTGAGGTGTTAATGACCCCCCCTCTTCTTTTTAATTGTCTTGATACTCCACCAATCAAGCTATCCTTTGTTCTGCAAGTCTATTTGCTGCTCCTGGTAATGAAGCTCCTATTTCACAGCCTTGAAGATTGCTTTTAACTCATCTCAATGAAGTTATGTTTGTTCTTGCTTCAGTCTTAAACCAAATAATACAGCCCTAAGACCCTAGCATTTTAGTAAAGCTTCTAGTTTATTTTTAAGTGGAGAAAAATGGGTGTTGTGTTATATGCAGGGATCCCGGTTTTCTCTGATAAAAAAAATCCTCAATTTTCAGATTAAAAAAAAGTCCACATTTTTCCATGATTAAAATGAAACATCACTAATATACAGATATATGTATAGTGGTGTTTCATTTTAATCACAGAAAAAATGCGGCTTTTGGGTTGCCTTTTTAATCAGAAAATTGGGGATTTTTTTTTTTTTAATCAGAGAAAACCAGGATCCCTGATTATATGTGATGGTGCACCTCACCATCTGCACCTCCCTTTTCCAAATTCTAGATCCACCCATGGAGCTGGCTGAGCAGTGGGCAAACAGCTGATTGTCGGTCCTAGACCCCCACCACATTGGTGTCTTGAACCAGGTAGGTGAGGACGGCAAATTGATTGTATTACCTCTGTGCGGCAGTCCGACGTTAGCTCAATGCATGCTGCTTACTATGATACAGAGATGATCTTCACTGGGAAAGTCCTAATTTTGCTATGCTATGAGTGCACTTAGCAGGTGCTCGACTGCTTGACTGTGCAAATGCTTGCATTTTAGGTGTCGTTAACACATCCTAGGTCTAACATGCAAGAAGACTGTAAGTCTGGTTTAGACAGGGATGATCCTGCCTTGATCCTTCCTTGCACAAGGTCACATCTGGACTAGATGTGACCTTATGAGGTCCCTTCCAACCCAACTTTCCTATGATCCTAAGTGAGACTAATACACATTTAAAAGTGAGCATGCATACAAACCACCCCAATGGGTGGTTCTTCCACACAAGAGGAAACCAATGCAGTGTGTCCTCTTTCTCCCACCTCTGGAGCAAGCAGGAGGGCAGGAGTGGAGAGACTCAAAGCACACAGATGAGGCAACACCAAGGATGGCAGGGATGTGCTGCTATTTGCTGTTGGTCTAAACCAGCACAAACCCCTGATACAAGCTGGGAAGAATTTGAACCTTGGAAAGAAGTGACTCTCTTTTCCAGCGATGCACTACACGCCTTCCCCATGAAATCCAGGCTGTGCCTCCAGCCCGAACTCGTTGATGTGCAGCTATATTCAATGATGCACATCATCTCAGGAACTCCTTGACTGACCCCTCTACCATGGCTACTAGTCCTGAGCAACACTGCTCACCCTCACAGCCAATGGGAAGTTGCATCTAGCAACAAAAATGCCCACCCAACAAAAATGGTTTGGGGACTGAGGGACATGCCTTATGATGCAAGACTGATGCAACTGGGCTGATTTAGTCTACAGAAGAGGAGACTGAAGGGGGACTTAATAGCAGCCTTCAACTCTCTGCAGGGGGGACCCGAAAGAGGATGGAGCTGGACTGTTCTCAGTGGTGGCAGATGACAGAAGGAGCAATGAGCTCAAGTTGCAGCAAGGGAAGTTGAGATGATTATTAGGAAGAACTTTTTTACGAGGACGGTGGTGAAGCACTGGAACAGGCTCCCCAGAGTGGTTGTAGCATCTCCAACCTTAGAGATGTTTAAGACCCGGGTAGACCAAGCCTTTTCTGGGATGATGTAGTTGGGGCTGGTCCTGCTTTGAGCAGGGGGTTGCACTAGATGTGACCTCCTGAGGTCCTTCCAACCCTCATTGTCTGTGATACTATGAAGCTCCTGGAGAAGATCGATGCCAATCCAAGCCTGCTGCTGTATGATTCATAGATTCATAGATGTTAGGGTCGGAAGGGACCTCAATAGATCATCGAGTCCGACCCCCTGCATAGGCAGGAAAGAGGGCTGGGTCTAGATGACCCCAGCTAGATGGGCATCTAACCCCCTCTTGAAGACCCCCAGGGTAGGGGAGAGCACCACCTCCCTTGGGAGCCCGTGCCAGACCTTGGCCACTCGAACTGTGAAGAAGTTCTTCCTAATGTCCAGTCTAAACCTGCTCTCTGCTAGCTTGTGGCCATTATTTCTTGTAACCCCCGGGGGCGCCCTGGTGAATAAAACCTCACCAATTCCCTTCTGTGCCCCCGAATGATGATCTCTTAAATCTACCTGCCGCATGTCTACCATCATGACACCCACTGTGGTCAAAACGGTGGCACCAGGACCACACAGGACCCTCTGGTGTGAAGAATGGAGGTCGACATCACCACTGAACAAGTTCCTTATCGCAGATCCTACAGTCTACCCACCTGGCTTCAACCTGCTACACTGGCAGCGAGCCTTGCTGAATAGCTTCTGGGTGCACCCAACCTCCACCATTGGGGTGTTTGCGACAACCCAGACTGTAGCCGTGGTGAAACACACACCATGTCACGTATTGCCGATGAGTGACTCAGTTCAGTGGTGCACTACGGGAAGAGCACACGGCCACGGAGGATGCTATCGCACGGCTCAGCAATTATGCACGGGCTGACTGAGTGATCCCTCTCGGCTCCCCATGTTGATAGAGACCAGCTTCATGCACTGCAGAGGGAAGTGTGAAAACCACAAAGCCAAGAATTACTGAATACCCTGCCTCCAGGGAAAGTTTCTTCCTAACCACCCCCTGCCACCCCCCATCTTCATTTTGTGGTTGGCTTGTGCCCTGAAGCATCAGCTTTTCTCTCTCATTTATTTTATTTCTCTCCCCATCTCCTGTCATTCTGGCTGTCCTTCTTCTAACAAGTGTCAGATCCTTTGGAGAAGCCTGATAAGCTCTTAAAAGCTGTAATTTCTTAAGGCTCAAGATGGTGGACATATTCATATATATTTTATAACTATATTCATAGACATGAATCTTAACCATTGTCTGTTATTATAGGTCAGATATTCATGATACATAATTGTATTTTCTAGCATGTTACATATTATTATAAATTATAGGAAGTCTGTTATAACACAGTAGGCATATTACATACCAAAAATTACATCAGTGAGCGACAGTGGATATTGCAGCTATTCTAGTGACCGGTGGTGCATTTTCTCTTGCGGCTGTAGAGACCACGGTGGTCACAGGTGTATATTGTGTTAGGGACTACTGTACTGACAGGCTGTTTTCCTTTGGTCCCATTTCTGTTGTAATTCGAATAACCACTCTATGCCAATTGAATTGAGCTTATAACTCATGACTGCCCCTTTCTGCATTGTGCCCATGCAAGTGGCAAAGATGGAGTATCCACTCCCTTCATGTTTGCCTGCAATGGTTGATATTTGCAGTTGATATGGAGATGCTTGAGTTGCCCATATATCCCCATCCCTCTCTTGGCCCAGCTGGTTGATCCCAAAGGCAAGGCAGAAGCTAGTACATTTGGATCCAGCTTGGCTGCAAGAGTTGCTGATACCAAGATCTTCAATCCATCCTCCTTTTGGGGCTCTACTCCTAGACTGTTTGCCAACCAAGGCTGGAGAGCCCAGTCCAACCTGCCACGGCATCCACCTTTTGTTGGCATTTCCACCAAGCATAAAGACTAGTACCCCCATCTAGGTTGCTTCTCCACCCAAAGCTATTGGCACCATAGAGATTGCTAGGCTATTTCCCACCACCCAGCTCTTGGTGTTGACAGCTGCAGGTAGTACCGTCTACTGTCATACCGGTACCAGACCTGGCCTGATCTGACCCGACTGAGGCCAGACTTGGCTTGATCTGACCTGCTCTACTTTGCAGAGCACAACGCTGCCATAAGAGCGACCCGGCGGGGAGTGGGGAGCATGGCAGGGGCATGTTGTTCATCTCATTCCACCTGGTTGATATAACATCCACAAAATCTCCCCCTCTTCTCACAGCCAGAGCCCTGGAAAGCTCACAGCAAAGAAAAACCCTAAACAACCAATCTTTGTTTTTTCCAGTATGGCTCTGCCTACCAGGGTAAAGCCAAAACTGTGTCCCTAGGCCAACTGCTCCCTCAGTATCGAATCAGAGCGTGTTCATTCGATCCAACGGAGACACAACTGCGGGCCAGCATACACCATCGGCCACACCTTTGTTAGAAAAAAAGGGTGCATGGAGTATTATTTAGTCATTTATCACTGCCGGGCAGGGCATACAGCTCTGTCAGCAATTAACCCGCAGGGGGAATTTTGTCAGTGATGTGCTTTCAGAAAGATTCCCAGCTGGCTCAGATAATTCACCTCTTTACATGACTCAGTGCATCCAAAGAAACCTCTTGTAGGGTTCAGACACCCACATGCACATTTTGGCAGGGGATAAATCTTTCCAACCTGGGCACTCCCATTAAGCCTGGACCTGCTTTGACCCAGAGTCACCAAAGAGGGATCTGGGTCCCTAAGCCTTCATCAGGGCAACAGAGGGTGCAGAGCCAAACATCGTGTGCTGCTTGCAGTTCACAGGCCTTTCCATCCAAAGCTCCCCATACCAGGTTGCATTTCCACCCCTGAGGGCCAACTTCAGAAGTGGCGTCAGCCGCCCATCAGTAAGTAGGTGAAAGGGA
>NW_005842756.1:334940-362734 GCF_000455745.1 Alligator sinensis | reverse complement strand
TCATTTAAGACAGGGGAATTTTTATAGACGGACAAACAGAGGCAAAAAAAAACAGATTGTGTGACTTGCCTGAGGGCGTCTGTGATGCAGCAGGGAATTACCCCAGGTCTCCTGAGACCCAAGCCAGTGCCTTCACCTTGGAGACAACCCTTCTTGTCTGTAGTAGATGAGAACTCAGCCTTTGTGTTTCTCTTTACATTTTGGGCTGGCTGAAACCTGTTCAGCCATGGGAAGCTCAGCATGAAATCAGAAAGGTTCGCCTGCTCCCAGCAGGTCCCTGGAGCCATGTCTGCCCAGCAAACTCAAGGGATCCACGTGGGTAATCTCCTGAAGTGGAAGCACACCAGGCACAGACTCATGGTGCAAGAGGCTGGTGAATTAGCTCACTCCTCATCCCATGGAAATGTAGCCATGTTGCTTCCAGGTCAGGAGGCAGCATGGCACAGGTTGGGATGCTGCTGGCAGACACAGGAAATTTGCAGCGTGTACAAGCGCTAAGCATCTGCTCAGCTCTTAGACCTCCGCCGGGGCTGACACTTGCAAGCACCTCTTGGAAACCAATACAAATAATGACATTCAAGTCTTGGGTGTGGATGAAAAATAGAAGAAAAGCAAAGCCACTGTTATTGGGAGAGTGCCTTGACATCCCAGTCAGGATCAGGACCATTGCGTGCCACTAACGATGCAGCCTGTAATGCTCAGAGGAGAACCAGTGGGAAAGGGCACCTCCTCCCACACAGATTTCATAGACATTAGGGCTGGAAGGGACCTTGTGAGATCGTCGGGTCCAGGCCCCTGCCCAAGGGGCAGGAAGTCAGCTAAAATCACCCCAACAAAATTAAGCAACCAAGCATTTCTTAAAGGTATCCAGAGTAGGTGCTTGCACCACTTATCTACCCACTGTGGGGTTTCTTGTGCCTTCCTCGGAAGTACTGGGCACAAACCTTGTCCAAAATCTTGGTCAGACCCAGCCTCCTAATTGCCATTGCCAAGCAAATGAAGATGAGAAAGGCAATGTAGGTGTCAGGATATAACAACCAGTGGTCAAAAGGGACTGAGAAAGGAGGCAACCCTAAAACACAGCCAAATTTTGCTGGCCGTTTCAATTTTTGATAGATAGTTCATGGGAGACCAAGAGTTATGGGCCAAGTATCTTCTGTGGTGCAGCTCTGCGTTTGCCTCCAAAGCCAGATGGATTTGGGTTTCATTGCAAGACCATCAGCTGAAAGACCCTGTACTAGAGCTCAGCAGATCGTGGCCTTTTTGCAGCTCGATGTTCAAACTTCCCAAAACATTAAGACTTTGGTTGGAACTGAAATGCGTTTTTCAGATTTTTTTTGTCCAGTAAAATGAAAGAAAACAAACAAACAAAACCCCCAACCCTATCATGCTTCTGGGATCCACATCCATCATTCAACCCCAAACGAAGTGTTTTGTTTTCAGATTATTTGAGGTTCTTAAACTCGTTTTTTTTTTCCTCCTTAAACTTAGGTCATTTTTTAGGCTACAAATATCAGTTCAGAATGAAAAGTCAGAGTCATACTTCAAAAATGTCAAAACAAGACATTCTGGGATTTTGTTAAATGCCTTTTTTTCCCTCATTCTGAAAATGTTCCAAGGAAATGCTTCAATGTTTTTGGAAGTTTCCCTCCCTCCTCCAGTCCTTTGCAGCTAAAACTATTTGACAAATTTGACGCATAATCAGGAATAGCTTCAGTCACCCTGTCGGCCTTGAAACGTCAATTTTTCTGGCAAATTTACTGTTTATCAGAATAATTAGCTGGTCTAACCTAGATCAATCTCAGCTTCAGGGTCCCAGCTGAGAACAAAGGCCAAACAAGGGCTAGAATTTGGGTTCACCTCTCTTGAGCGGTTTCCCATGAGAGGTTGGAGCCAGAGATCTCAAAATATTTCTTCAAATTCAGGCCACTTCCAACCCTGGAAAACTTGTTCGTCCCATTTCCAGAGCAGAAACTCAGAGGAGTGGGTTTGTTGCCAGGGAAGTACGATCTTCTCTGTCTAGCAAACCCAAAAAGGTCACAAAGGGGCTTCACAAGTCAAGGTCGCCACTGGTGTCTGGTGAAGAAGGAGAAGTGCTTTCGATTTAACGCTACCTATGAACTCCAGTTTTGACCATAGCTATGGGAAGCCCCTACTGAGCTCCATGTTACGTGTCTCAGCTTTGTCGCTCGGTTGGGAGATGAGTTGGGTATCGGAGCCTACATCTGAGGAGGAAATTTTGCCCTGGGTGAAGACTTTCAGATGGGTGGGGACAAGGGTGGGGAGCCTTTCTTATCAAATTGGTTCCCTACTCGATCGATTTTTACTGCGTAGTTGAGCCGGTTTCGGACTGAGGTGTGGCCCTTGGGAGGAATGCCATCAGCTATAAGAAACTAGGGGGGAGAAGGAGGTTTCAGAGCACTTGTCTGGGCACGCGGAAAACTTGTTCCCGAGGTCCCGTGAAAGCCTGGGGGTGAACACCGTGCCACATACCATAAGGAGGACCCGGAGGACTTTGCATCAGGGCGCTGAAAGCCCAGAACATAGATGCATGGGATGACAGAGATCCCATGAACAAGAGGATGGGAGACACTAGAGCAAACGTGTACCAGGGAGGCACATGGGTAAGAGTCTTATATAATGCAGAAAGTCAAAGCTTCACCAACAGCAGGTACATTAGATCCCACCATCCTTATTTTTCTCCCTTCTGCCATGAGCGAGATGCATGGCTTTAAGGGACTTAAGTAGACCCCAGAGGCTGAACCCATCCAGAACAGCTGCTGTCCTTTATTTATTAATACAGCGCACAAAAGCCACGTGCCACCCTCATGCAACACTCAGGCGAAAAGGATGCTATATCTCCCACCCAGGTAGATTAAATGCCCAGGAAAGTCAATGGGCGCCTGTACACGATGTTGGCTTTTTGTAGCGATCGATATTCTCTGGGTTTACTTCACTCTCGCAACATACCACGATGATTCCCATGACTATTTTGCACGTAACGTGTTTAACGCTCATAATTGGGTAATGGGCTATTACTAGTAAAAATCACTAGAGGGCAGAATGGGGGAAATGGCGATTTTTAGCTGTGTGTAAGAATCCACGTAATGAAAGTTTCACGATAAAATTAAACTTGGTGGAACAATTGGCCACAGTAAAACTAAAACATGTCGGAAGTGCTGTGACTGGCCATGATAAATCAAAATCTGCCACGATAAAAAAAAGTCAACATGTATTTTCACATGCAACTAACCTAATGAAACGGCGATTTTGGGTGCCGTTTTGTAATGTGTAGCTAAACAATACACAAGGGCCCAATGAGCTTTGCACTCCCTATGTGCCTGGAGGCTCCTTGCAACAGATTGCAAATAACCATTCCATGCACACACTCATCGTCCCCCTATCTCTGTGCTAGTGGGACAATACAATGTCTTGCTTTCTCCATCTATAAAATAGGGGTATTAATCCAGCCTTTATATGGTTTCTTCTCTATAGAGATCTGTAGCTCCGAGCAGGTGGAAATTGGAAAGGACCATGCTCCTCAGCAGGAGAATGAAGCAGAGGTCTACAAATGGCTTGGTTATAAAACAAAATTAAAGACTGGGACATATTTATCATAGAAGGACAGAGACGTGGGGCTGGAAGGGACCTCCAGAGGTCACATCTAGTCCAACCCCTGCCAGAGGCAGATTCAGCCCTATCCAAACCATCCCATACAACCATAGCCGAAACTCTACGTAAGACGACCGTCAACCCTGACACAACACAGACCTAACACCTAAAACTGCCGCAGATCAGCACAGCCGCCAACATCCTGCTTCTATGAAACTTTGTCGATGTTTCCGGAGGGGAGAAGACGAGGAAGGTAGTTCTGGCTCTCCTGTTAGGGTCTGTGGAGTTGTTTGCGATACCGGTTTGCCATGTAAAGTGGAGGGTGTTTGGTTTTCCCCAGGCTTCTGGGCTTTACTGGTTGCCACATGGGGATGGGAAGGATTTTTTCCCTTGCTTCCTGCTGCTATGGGTTTGCGTGGGGTGGGGGTTGCCTCCCTCGGACATATTGCAGTCAAGGCTGAGGATTTTGACTGGGCTTTGCTAGCATTGCTGCTAGGACTTTAACAAAAATTGAGGTTCCTGGCTTAAAAGGCCTTGCTCCTCTGTTCAGGTCAGACCAATCACCAGAAAGCAATTTTTACCCTACAGTCATTTGACTGGGGAGGGTAAGGGGGGCAGGTTGCCTTCTTCTGTAGCAAAAAGGTAATAATATGGTGAAAAGTTTTTAATCAACATTCAATATTGAGATGGGGTGGTAGAAAAGGGAAAGGAAGGACTTCCTGCCTTTCGGGCGGGGGGCTGGACTCAATGATCTTCCAAGGTCCCTTCCAGCCCGAATGTCTATGAAAGCTATGAAAATCTATGAAAAGGAAAAGGGGGGCATGGTCCTCTTCCTTGGACCTCCTGAGAGTGATTTAACAAACTATTTCCTATTCTTGCAGTGGCCAGACACTGGCAGTGCCCTCATATGCCAGCTTTAACTGTCCCAAGTTAGGGTGCTTTTGACATGAGGGTCAACATGGGACACACTAGTTTGTGTTGTTTTAAGCGCAGGTTGGGCAAACACTTGTCCAGGATGGTTTAGACTGGGATCATCCAGCCTGGAGCAGGGGCTTGGACTAAATGACCTCCTAAGGGCCCTTTCAACCCTGCTCTTCTTTGGCTCTATAAGCATTTCAGGGCAGAAAGAGTCTTTTGCTATATGTTTGTGCCACACCAAGCACACAAGAGGTGCCAAAATCACTTAGGGCTTCTAGGCAGATCTGAAAGAGATAGCATTAGCCACCACCCTATGGACCCTAACATCTCATCAGAAACAATGGTTGCATAAGGCAAGTCTTCTCCATCTCCAAGGGTCTCTCTCTCTCTCTCTCTGGAGAGTCTCTGGATCAAAATACACATCCCACTTCAGATTTCCAGCTTCTCTATAATGCCACATGCATATATATGAGAGAGAGAGAGAGAGAGAGAGAGAGAGAGAGAGAGATGGCCACATGCAGGGGGGCTGGACCCGATGATCTGTAAGGTCCCTTCCTATGAAACTAGGACACACAATAAAGCAACACCTTTATTTAATGAAATCAGTGCCAAGCAAGAACGTTGCTATAACCAGATCTATAATGGCCAAACACTGAGGTCAGACAGGGCCTTTATTTCTGCTTGCTTCCTTTTAGAGCGGATCATCCCTTCCTCTCCTGTGCTTCAGGCTTAACTCTTCCAAAAAACAACTGGTCAAGATGTCAAGAAAGCAGCTGGCCATCAGATCAACGGGACCAGACCTCTGTGTGTTATAAATCAGGCCCATCTTCCACAGGCCTTATGGGAGTGAAGCCAACACACAGCACCAAAAGACCTAGCCCTGCTGTCCCAAAATTTGTCACCAATTGACACCCCATTATTACCCCTTGGCTAGACAGAGCTGCCCCTTGGACACCAATGGCAAGATGTTAGAGAAACCACCATGGTCAGGAGGCTGCTGGTGTCATGAACCCAACCAGTACATCCATTTTTTAAGGGTTGGGGATTCGGGTCTTTACAGATGAAACTCCCCGCTCCTCTCTCAGGGCAGTCCAGGGCATCCCTGCTGCCCATGACTACTTCCAAGCATCCCTGCAGACGTTACAGTCAGGAGGGAGGGCATCCTACCGATTGCTGTTATATTTTGTTCCCATAACACACCCAGCATTTCTGCATGTTCCAGGATGTACCGATTTGCACTGATACAGAGACATCCAAGGCACAAATCAGGCAGTGCAGGGCGTGCGTAGGGGACATCTCCAAGTCCCACTACCCCCAGTGCTGCTCATTTGTCCAGGCATGGTACTGAGGGGCTGCCAATCCACCCTCCTTTCCATGGAGCAGGAGACACCCCAGATGTTTGGGGAGAAAACCACACTGGAAAGCAAGATTGGATAAGTGGAAGCAGCAGCTGGCTGGAAAGCAACTCCCACTACCATGAGGTATAGCAGAGTCTGGCAGCCAGCATAGGGAGTAAGTGGTGTGGCCCTACCCCTCCTCTTGTATAGGGATGAATTTGGGATATATAAGCATGCCGCACATGGCCTCCGTGCTCCCGGAACAAGCGGGGTGAAGAGCACCCCTCCCCATCGCTGTCCATGGTACCTGCACTTGGCCAAAGGAAGACTTTGCCCAACGGCCTCCCGACCGCTCCTCCGCCCCTTTTCGGTATCAAGCCGATTTCCCATCATCTGAGACCACATGCAGGGGCATGGCGAAATCTCTCCAGGCTCGGGCTTCTGCCAGGTTCATTGCTAAACTCTTCAAGGAAGCTGTGTGTGCTGTGGTAGGAACAGTCACTTCTGGGCTTAATCTAATAATCTTTCCGAAACCCATGCAAAACGAGGTGTTCCTCACTCCATCACACGGACTTCCTACTTCTGGTTACTCAGGGAGCAGAGGAGTCTTAGCCCTCCTTTCAGAGCAGGACATCACCCAAAACAACAAGGAAATCAGAAAAAGGAAACAGCACTGCTTTGCATTATGCAAATGGCAACGAGGGTTACATCAGGCTTTTTTTTTTTTTTTGCTTTGCCTGAGGCTGTTCTGGGAAAGGCAGTAGACAGTTCGATTGCAATGTGTCACCATGCACAGTGGGGTGCCAGCACCGAGGAGACATCACCTCTGGGGTGACCTGAGACCGCGCTCCTCATCTGCGTGGGTCTTCTGCTGCACTAGCATCTTGTTTGTGTTGCCAGCCAGGTTTCCAGATACTATCCCTTTCTACCACATCCTGCAAGCCCTGGGTTCGGTCTGAGACCAGAAGTGAGGCAACCTTGCTATCTGTCTGGGCCTGCATTATTTCTAGGGGTGGCCTGTACACCCAAAGCTGTCTGTCCTTCAAGGCTTGTGGGGAGTAGAGCAAGGGTGCAGAAGGGCCAGAAATCATGAACTGTGAGACTGCTGTTTGTAGACTTCCTAGACATGCCTGGGTACCTTCCAAAAACACCGTGAGGAAGGGGGAAAAGAGCAGGCAAGTGATAGCAGGGTCAACCCATACTCGGAAGTTCAGCCATTTGGAATAAAGCAAAGGGGTTTACCATGCAGATGGCTGATGGGTCTGGATTTAAGGACAACCTTAACGTCTATCCTAATAACCAGAATAGATACAGCCTACATGTCAGTCCTCTCAAAACGGATGCTCTAACCCGGTGACCGCTACAGGCACTTATGAGGCCCATGAAATAAAACGGATATCATAATTGAACAAAGACTTCTCTCTGCCTCCCCTTCCAAAACTTGGCTACAGTCCTATCTCTGTGCTATGGATAGGGTTAAAATCATAGCTAGGTTTGGAAAAAGCAAGTGCCCTAAAGACATCCCAGGTAAATCCTTCCAATCAAAGCCTTCCCCTCCTTTTTTATGAAGAAGAAACATCCCAATATTATTTCTATCACTGCACCATAAAGTCCTCAGTGACAGAGAAGGACCCCACATCCAAACCCAGAGTGCAAAGGCGGTACTTGCCCCAAAGACATCCTATTTCTCCCCACACTGGTTTTAGCGGCTCGCAGAAGTGCCATCACAAAGTCAGCTGTCCCCTCAACATTTCAAGAGGCGCGTGTAAAAGCCCAAAGGCTCAGGTAGAAAGTCTCATTTTCGACACAAGAGACTGAGGTAGTTTGGTTAAGATCCCAACATCGACCCAAACTGCCACACTGTCTACTAGACAACACACCGAGGAGGAAGGAACATACTGACTTTTTCACTATTTTTGATGATTTTCAAACTTTGGAAAGCTTTCGAAGCTTCGAGATGTTAAGCAGCAATAGCCCTGTCAAAGCCAGTAACGAATCTTTATTCATGACACTGAAAACCTCCCCCAAATTATTAACTTTTCAAAATTAATAAAAGGGCAGGGGGAATGACCAGCTTGACTTTTGATTACTCATCTCAATTGCAAACGTTCAATGCATTCAAGAACGCACTGAATAGTTTGAGACTATCTGATCCTAAGCAAGACTGGAGGTCTGAGGAGGAAAGAAAGGACACTTTCCCCATCAGACATCACTAAACGCAAGGATATCTGCCCAAATTTCCCTGACTTTAGGCCCCTATGTTGTTGTGGAAATAATGGGCCCAATTCTCCCGGTATGCAGTACAGTAATGAAATAAGCTCCCCTTAAGCCAAAATACAAGCATCCTCATTGTGATTTACACCTGTTCTACTCACATCATTTAAAAAAAATAATTGACACTAAGCTGGTACAACTCTTATGTAGACGTGTCCAAGAATATGAACAACTTCCTGCAAAATAAAGGAGGGCAGGGCTTCAGTGTCTGTCAGCTGCTCTGTGGGCATTTTGCATGCGCATGCTCTAATCCTGGGTTAAGTGAAAGCTGAACTCTTATCACGCATCCCTCTTTCATTAAGAAATATGTTACAAGAGCTCAGCCACCCTGCGGTTACTGCGTGCACACCCTTTCTTATCCTGTGGTCAGTTGAAGCTAATGTAAGATAAATCCTCTCCCTCAGTAAATTCCTTCAAGTGTGCACACATTGTCCCCTTGCAATTCAAGATTATTTTATTTTTTGCAAAAATCTTGTTGGTCTAATAAAATATATCATCTCTACTATGAGTCCTGATCACATTTTCCCCCTACATTAGTGTTTGTGCATCAGTCTCCGTTTGCAAAAAAAGGGATAACATTGTCCTGGCCTTTGTAAAAGGGCTCTGAGATTTCTGCATGAATAGTACTACATAAATGAAAATCTAGGAATGATTTAATGGTAACCTACCAAAAAAGGTCATTCTGCTCTTCTACTGGCATCTTGGGATCATAAAAAATGAGGGTTTAAGGGAGCTCAGGAGGTGACATCTAGTCCACCCCACTGCTCCAAGCAGGACCAGCCCCAACTACATCGTCCCAGACAAGGCTTTGTCTACCTGGGTCTTCAACACCTCCCAGGATGGAGACTCCCACACCTCTCTGGGGAGTCTGTCCCAGTGCTTCACCACCCTCCTCGTGACAAAGTTTTTCCTAATATCCAACCTCAACTTCCCTTGCTGCAGCCCAAGCCCATTGCTCCTTGTCCTGTCATCTGCCCCCACTGAGAACAGTCCAGCTCCATCCTCTTTGCAGCCCCCCTGCACCAAGTCGAAGACGAATTAGCAGCATCAAATCAAAGGGGAGTCGAACTTCAATTTGTAAGCAAGGCTTGAGGCATGTTAAGATCGTGCACGGTGTCCTAAAGCCCCGGCGCTTCTGGGATGCTGCATGTTTTCAAAGGGCTGAGCCAATGTGATCTCATTCAGTCTCACAGATAGGCAATTCGCTGCTCAAAGCCTTGTTTCGTGGCCAAGTCTCTCCTAGGAAGGCACAGACAGAGCCAGCGTTTGAGCCAGAAGGAAAACTCAGGAGCTCAAGCTTGCAGGAAACCAAAGCTGCTTAACCAAACCAGAGCAAGAGACCCTCAGCCCCTGGTCATTAGAGGCCTGCTTCACCTCCTGTTAAAACTAATGGAGGTCTCTGGTCCTGTTGTTAATCCTCTGGTCCTCACGGCTTGGGGTAAGCCACCCATCCCAAAACAAGGAGCTTTGCCGATGTGAAGGTGGTAGCCCTTGGAGAGGATCCAGGTGCTTAAAGTGGGTCTTGAGTGCCTAAATCCCTTCAGCGGGGCTCAAGCACTGCAAAATGTAGGTTCAGAGCACCCCTGTTCACCCCAGAGCTGCCCAAAGTCTCAGTCTTGAGTGCCTCATATGGGTAAAATCCTGCTTCTGGGTTAGCTGGTGAGCAGCACAGCACCTCGCCGCTTTGGGAACCAGGAATTAGGTGTTACTCTACCTGTGTCTCCCAAAGAGCCTCCATCCAATAGCAAGAGTAAAGTGGTGCTCCCCACCTATCACCCAAGAGCCAGGGCATAAGCGTTCAGGAAACTTTGTTTTCTGCTGGACATACTCCAAATTCATGTTTCTTACCTTCCAGGTCAGTGCCAGGCTATTCTGGGCCAGAGACAGGGCATGGACTATCATGGCTCTCCGGCCTAGTAGTTAGAGGTCACTAGCTAGGAGAAGGCAAAGCTGAGCTGTCTAAGGAGTTTACTTTACGTGCTGGAGCTCAGGTCTGTCTGCTGCCGGGGGAGTGCTTACACTTGTGTCTTGAATGTAATGGTTTTCAGCACAGCAGACCATTTTCTACACAAGTGAAGAAGACGGCGCTCTTCCCGTCAACTTCCTAAAATAGCCTCAGCATTAGGGCACCCAGCTGGGAAGGAAGATATGAGCTTGAATCCTCTCAAGCAAGGGGCTTGAGCTCAGAAAGGGGGCTTAGCCACCAGCAGCACTTTGAAAAGAAGAGAGGGACCCGTGCTCCAAGAAGGGTTTTGGCCTCAGCCATCAGCAACACAAGTCCTGAATGAAGGTGGGTGTCACTTGATAGTGCCAAGTAAGGCAACTAAAACCTGCTTAAGACTTCCTTAATGTTTCCTATTGGCTCACTTAGAGGTGTTCACACTCACACTCACCAGCTGTTCTGCAGTTCCTAGGAATTGCACGGGGAACCCGGCAGCAAAGCCCAGGGCTGCACACTCTGCTGCACATCTCAGGGGCCCAAAAAGAGTTAAATGCAGAAAGATTGGGCACCGTGGCACTTAAGTCATGATTAAGTCATGGTTAATCCCCAGAGAGGTGGTGGAGTCTCCATCCTTAAGACCCAGGTAGACCAAGCCTTGTCTGGGATGATGTAGTTGGGCCTGGTTCTGCTTGGAGCAGGGGGTTGGACTAGATGTGACCTCCTGAGCTCCCTTCAGCCCGGCATTGTCTGTGATTCTATTATTTCATTGCAAAGAGGTGTTTTTCTTGAAATGTGACTTTCCAGAATCCACCTACATGCAGCCAAGTGGATCAAATGAGGAGAATCGGGTGTTGTGCAAAGCCCCCCAGACACCCGTCTGCCTGCACACCTCTGTCCCGACTCTCAGCACACCCTGATGCTCATCCCAGCCACCGAGCACCTGGGGAAGCACAGATCAGCCGTGCCAAATTGCACCAGCTGCTTAAAATGCATTCCTGAACGCTGCTCACACAGCAAACCTCCCACAGCAGTCGAAGGACGCCATCGCTCTCAGGACAGATTTGATATTTTGGGAACTGGGGCCTGTTTGAACACCGTTTGTAAAGTGTTCACAGTGTGGGGATGAAAGGGCAAGCACACTCTCATACACACCTCACACCCACACACGCTCCCTTGCAAAGGCTCGCACGTTCTCACACCCACGGATGAGCTCCGCCTCACAGAGGGACACAGTCCTATTGGGGCAGGCACGCTCCTCATGTTCACACATGCCCCAGTTGGCTCTGTTCTCCCACCCCGGCTTTCATCAGCTCATTAGGAGACAGGAGGGGTCTCCTCCAGTATCCTGCCAAGCCATGAACTGGATCGGTGCAGGACAGGAGAGGAGGGATTGGAGAAATTAACTTAGACATAGAGTCAAACCTGCAGGCCTAACAAACTCCATGGACTATGAGGGAGTTTCACCACACATGAGCATGCATTACATGCTTCACTATCTTTTGGAGCATGGTGCAATAGTCCAGACTGGAAAGAACAGTAAGGGCACTATTCAGGACCCCCTAAACCCATGCCCTTCAGTGCCGCAGATCCCCCAACTAGCACGTACACCACTCTTATTTCATAGATTTCATAGATTTCATAGACATCAGGGCTGGAAGGGACCTCGGAAGATCATCGAGTCCAGCCCCCCGCCCAAAGGGCAGGAAGTCAGCTGGGGTCATAGGATCCCAGCAAGATAAGCATCCAGTTTCATCTTGAAGGTGTTCAATGAAGGCGCTTGAACCACCTCCGGTGGCAGGCTGTTCCAGACCTTGGGGGCTCGGACAGTAAAGAAGTTCTTCCTTATGTCCAGCCTGAAACGGTCTTGTAGTAGTTTATGACCATTCGACCTAGTCGTCATCCCTTGGGGCGCTCTGGTGAACAAACGTTCCCCCAGATGCTGGTGGTCACCCCTGATAAACTTGTAGGTGGCCATCAGATCACCCCTGAGCCTGCACTTTTCCAGGCTAAAGAGCCCCAGGGCTCTCAGCCTGTCATCGTAGGGTCTGCTTCCCTGACCTCTGATCATGCGCGTGGCTCTTCTCTGCACTCTCTCAAGCTTCTCCACATCCTTTTTGAATTGTGGAGCCCAAAACTGGACACAGTACTCCAGCTGCGGCCTCACTAAGGCCGAGTACAGGGGGAGAATGACGTCCCGGGATTTGCTTGAGAAGCATCTATGGATGAAAGCCAGCGTTTTGGTCGCTTTACTAGCCGCCGCATCGCATTGCAGGCTCATGTTCATCTTGTGGTCAACGATGACCCCCAAGTTACTACCTTATAAGCTAGATGTGAGAGTTGACAGTGGATAAATTATTCATTTCCCCAAAGTTTGGTGTCATTGGTGAACTTGGCCAGTCCGCTTCTGACTCCAGTGTCCACATCATTAATGAAGATGTTGAACAGTATGGGTCCAAGGACAGAGCCTTGGGGGACCCCACTGGTCACAGGACACCACGATGAGTGACTTCCATCGATTACTACCCTCTGGGTCCGACCACGGAGCCAGTTTTCCAGCCAGTGGATCGTGGAGGACCCAAGGCGACAATTGGCCAGTTTCTCCAAGAGGCGATCATGGGACACCAGATCGAAGGCTTTTTTGAAGTCAAGATATATGACATCAATCTCTTCTCCCTTGTCCAGGTGATAGGTCACCTTATGGCACCTCAGAGGCACGCACCTTATGGCAGCGTGCCTCTGAGCTTGCCCAGCCTCCCACTCCCACTCATGCACCAAACCCCAAAATAGGCCAGTGAGACCATGCTGAGGTTGTCCCCAGCACCCTGGGGCGCAGGGCCTCAGGAGGGTATATTTGTAGCTGACAACAGAGGTGTGGTTGGGAGTGTCCTGGCCGTAACATCACCGTCCTGATGTAGACAGACTTTTACACACCACAAGTCTCTATGTCCCAAGGCCTAGTTTTTAGATGTGAAATCTGTTGCTCTCGAGTTAGGAGCGACCTGGGCTTCAGCCTCAGCTGCAGGAGCATTCGGTGGATGAGCCCTTGAAATCCTGGTCTGCCGCTTGATTACAGGATCTTGTTCGCTCTCTCTCTGAACCATTGAATCCAGTTCTTTTCTGCAACTTGGAACAGCTTCAACAGGAGAGCAAGACCCCATCACACACCTGGTACCTACAGCACTTTTCTGGGAGGTGGGGGATATGGTTTGAACCAGCTTTGACACAGGAGGTAAGCTCAGGTCTCAGTCTAGATGAATGCTCTAACCACTGAGCTACTGCATGCAAGAGCTTCGTCTGTGGGACACTGAGCGTGTGTTTTATTCAGATTGCAAGATGCATCATTGTTCTGTATGAAAAGCTTGAACACTTTCTGAGCAGTTGCACACTCGTGTTTACTATGATCTCTAAGTGCAACAGTGCAGGACAGCACAGTTCAACACGCTGGGGTGGCACCGAGACAAGAGCCAGCAATCACACGATTGTCAGTCTCACCCTTGCCAGTACACCGGGACTGACTGTCAGCCCCAGGCCTGGCAGTGCACCGGAGCCCATGCAAGCCAGGACCAACAACCTGCTGCATTTCATAGCAACTGAGATTCACAAAACAAGCTCAGAGCAGAGTCGGGTAAAGCAGATGGAAAAGCATGCGGGGATGTCTATACAGCACAGTGCGGGAGTACCAGAAGCAAAGTCACGATACTGCAGTGGGCTGCCTGAGCTAATATACTCCACTTCCCAGCAGGACTAATTATCCCTGGCAACACACTCAGTCCGTCCTCCCTGCAAGCAGGGTATTGGCACTTCTTTACCTTGCCCTGGTGGTGGGGATAACAGCGCCGATGTCGATGACGTGCTCCGACCCTGTGATAATGAGGAGCAGATAAAGGGACACGGGTGAATAATAGCCGTCTTGGTTTTCTGCCAGCTGTGAAAATGGAAGGAAGTTTGTTTTGCCTCAAAGAAAAATGTTTTGTTTCAAATCTGAAGCAACTTTTGACATGTTTATAATACGGACTTTTCTAAAGCAACTCGTTTTGAATCAAAGCCGTCATTTAAAACGTTCCAGCAAACTGTTTCCATTTTTCCCCTTCCAAAATTTTGGGGATAGGGAGAGTTGCAACAAACAGTCCGGCACAGCGACATCTACAGAGATTTGCAAAAATGGGCCAGTGGTGGAAAACCTGTACCACTTTAACCTCTGTGTACCACGGAGTGTAAGTAGTATACCCGGGGGTACACAGGCTTTCCCTATGCCTGAAGAAGGGCATTTGTGCCCAAAAGTTTGCAATGAACAATTTTTCCAATTATTTAATTGGTCTAATAAAAGATCTCACATTTACCCAAAGAGCCTTGCCTGCCATTAGTATCGCAAGGAAGGTAAGCATCAGTGACAGGCTTAAATTGCAACCAGGGAGGTTTGGGTTGGGTATTGGGAAGAAGTGCCCCTGAAGATGGTTACAGGAGTATAGGGTTAGGGTTAGGTTAGCACTAGAACAAAATGCCTCGAGATAGGCTTTCAGTAAAATAATGGCATCTCTAAGTGCAGGTTGGACAAATACTTTTCTTGGGGAGTTCAGACAAGGATGGTTGTGCCTTGAGCAGGGGATTGGATTCAATGACCTCCTGCAAGCTCTGCCAGCCCGGTCGTGATAACGACCCTATGCAGCTCCTCGAGCCTAGCCGATCTGCAACCCTTCCTAGGATTCAAACAAGACTGATTTTTTTCCATTGGAAGTGAACATGATAACCACTATGCTGCAAAAAACATCTCTGGGAGCGGCGTGAAAAGCCTTGAGACAGAATTAACCCTCTGCCGGGTGTCGTGCATAGACTGCAAGGGGAGGCAGGACCAAGCAGAGCCGTTTGATCTCGTTTCCAAAACACGCAGCCCTCCAAAACATCCTTCTGTCTTGCTTGTGATCGTTTTTTTTTTCTCCTCTTAATCCTGTGGTTTGCCACCACCCTGCCTAATGACTTTCTTGGCAACCCTGGCAGCACATTGGCCTGCAGGATCCCCCAGGACTGCATCAGGCGAGCCCCTGCCGTTCCCCAGCCCATGCTCAGAGAAGGGAAATTCTTGCCTGCTAATAAACCTCTGGGCCCAGCTGCAATTCAGCTGCATACCATATGGGGAAGTCACACACGCACCAGATAAAAGATCCCAGGGGCGAGTGCCATGCCCTGAGAAACCACATACCCTTGCCAAGATGCCTGGGAGCCAAACAGCACTGCCTGCCCCCGTGCAGCTGCAGCACAGGGATCACTGCCGGATGCCAGGAGCTTAGGGTTAGCCTTTCCAAAAGGGCCTCAAAGGGCTTCAAATGGGTCATGGGCTTCTAAGTCACTAAGGGCAGAAAAGACAGCCCCGAGCTGGCTAAGCTTGGAAATTACGAGTTGCAAAAGGAGCAGCCAGGAGCACAGCAAGGGCTTTTTATGCTGCCTCTCAGACCAGTTACCTAGTCCATGCAGCGCTCGGGGCCGCGGTGTTGAGATTGCTCCAGAGCAAGGTGGTGTGCAGGCATATCAGCACGAACCTAACCCTAACCCTAAACCCCTAGGGGCTCCCCATACGGTTTCCCCATTGGGTTGGACTCTAGACTGGGAGGGTGGGGAATGAGGTGGGCAGATTTGCAGTGGTTTGGTGAGGCAGTGTTTATATCTGCCCCATTCTCATGGGCTCTTCCCCCAACTCCCAGCCCTTCTAGCATCTACCCCACCCCATTCACCTAGCTGAGGACTGCTTGCAGGGACTGCAATGAAACCCAAAGCCCAGCCCAGAAAGAAATGAAGCAAAAGGATCCCAGTTTTCCTTCCTGCTAAAACCTAGAAGTGACCATCTCAGTCATCCTCAGGGCTGAACATATCACTGTGCAGTGTGCATGTGATTTCCCCACCCCCATGTGCTGACCAGAACAAAAAAAACCCAAAAAAACCAACCTCCTCCCCAAAAAATCAAACAAGCCCCAAAACTAGAAAGGTTTTTTTGCCTCAAGGTGACCAAAACATTTTGAGGGTAGGGGTTTAATCATTTGTTGTTGGTTTTTTAATCGCATTCAATTTTGGCAGTTTCAGAACAAAAAAAAAATGTCATTTTGTTACCAAAACATATCAGAACATTTTGCTCCCAGTGTCAGGAGGGAACATTGACTTTTTTGGAGTCTTTGCAGCCAAAACTCTTTGCCAAATTCAGCCCGAATTCGTGACTTTAAAACCTCAATGGTCTGCCCAAGCCTAACAGTATATAGTAGGCTTATGCTCTAGGCTGTCTTGCATGGGGCAAGCTGCATTTCCATGGGAAAAGATACAACTCATAGAGTTCAAAGATTTCATAGGGCTGGGAAATCTATAAGTTGTATCTTTTCCCATGGAAATGCAGCTTGCCCCATACAAGACAGCCTAGAGCAAAAGCCTACTACTGTATATACTGTTAGGCTTAGGCAAACCATTGAGTTTTTAACGTCATGAATTCAGGCTGAATTTGGCAAAGAGTTTTGGCTCCAAAAAAGTCAATGTTCCCTTCTGACACTGGGAGCAAAACATTCAGGTATGTTTTGGTAACAAAACTCAGGTGAAGACCTCCATGGACAACCTACCAGTAGTTCAAAGCTCTTTTCCACCAGGCATAAAATGAAGCAAATAATGACTTAATTCAGGGATGGATGGAAGTGTAGCTCTTGGAAGTGACACCTCCCACCTGGACCTCGGCATGAGTGGACCATGGTGGCGATGCTGTTCATTCATGGCCCATGGGATGGATCCCAGCTGGTCCTACCACAGCTGTGTCCACAGATGGAGCCAATGAGAGTGAGATCTTCTTCTCAGCAAGAAAGTTACCAAAGAAAAGGAGCGGGGAGAAAAAAGTAGGACTGGGGCGGGGTTCGTTGAGTAAGTCTCGTCTCTTCCTAAAACAAGAAAACTTATTTTTACATTCAAGAAGCTGCAAGGGTGGGGGGAAACCATAATGAATCCTGTTGTTTTGGTGACCCAGAGTTGCACTGAGTAGGAAAAGCCACAGTTATTTGGTTGAGTCTGCTCAACTGTCTGCACAACCAGCTGGTAGACACAACACATAGACACTCATAGCTGGTAACCAGAGAAACCAGTGGGTTGAAAGCTTCACAGCTTCCCTCCAGCTGCATCCTCCCAGCAAAAAGATGACAGCGTCTCAGAGAGGGGACAAGGGTGACTGTGATTGTTGTGGGAAACAGAAAGAGAGAGCATCTGCTCGGTGCAGATGAGTCACTTGCTTGATGAAGAGAAATGGGGAACAAAGTCACAGCAGCCTTGTTTTATTCTCCCAGAAGCCTAGTCTGTTGCCCAAAGCTTTGCATTAAAAGTCAGGACACCTGGCTTCACCTTCCCGCTCTGGCACCAACCCACGTTGTGGTCTCAGGCAAGTCACTTGACTTCTCTACTAGAAAATACCTGAGCTACCTCTTGAGGAGGTAGCTCAGGTAGTAGCCCACTTACACTGCAAAATAGATTGAAAAACCTGTTCTCCTTTCTTGGCCTAGGAATAAGGAACCCTGCATCGGTGCAAGAGTCTTGGAGCAGAAGACCTCCAAGATCCTCCCCAACTTTACGATTCCTATGAGGAGGGCTCTCAGTACCAACTTAATAAAGATCAGCTACCACAATCGGGCTACGCTGCAGCCCTGCACCATTTCAAGATGGCCCGTGCCCTCAGAAGGATAAAATGCACAAATTTCACATGTGAGCACCAGGCTAGATTCACAGCTGGTAGGAGATAGCCCTGCTACATTGACTTCCAAGATACAGCGATGCCCGTCGTCTGGTTCTGGACCAATATTTAAACACAGGTTTACCTACCAAATCCAAGGTCTGATTTAAAGGTCGAGACTCCATTGAGTGCCCATAGAGGCCTTGTTCCAGTTTCACTGCATCTACCCTGGTATAGCTGCACAGTGAAGTGACTGATTTAGGTGTAGACCGAAGTGGACTTCCTGGGTTATGTCCAGCTGCATGCTATTAGAGGCAACATTTTTATCCTTTCAAAAATGAAAGAGGAAGCGAGACCCTGATTTTGAGTTTACCATAGTGGGAGCGTCTACATGAGACACTTACTGCACCTTAGCCCAATAACATTGTGCAGTAGTTTTGCAGGTATTAACCATGCTAAATAACCTACAGCGCAGTGTTATGAGGCTATTGCACAGTAAGCGTCACTAAAAAACTGTGCGCTAGCACTACTGCACAGTAACTCTAGTTACTGCACATTTAGTTTAGTACCTCTAATAAGAGGTATCTTCAGCTAACACAGTTCATAGTCCAGCTGCTAGTTACGCACATACTGGGCATGTCTGGATGTTCATTAATGTGCCTTAGTTAGTGTACATTTAGTTAGTACCTCTTATTAGAGGTACCTCTTCATCAAATGTCCAGTAACTAAGCATCACTAAAAAACTGTGTGCTGAGCTACTGCACAGTAACTCTAGTTACGGCACACTTAGCTTAGTACTTCTTATTAGAGGTTCCAAACTAAATGTGCAGTAACTAAGGCACATTAATGAACATATAGACATGCCCGTATGTGCGTAACTAGCAGTTGGACTATGAACTGTGTTAGCTGAAGATATCGATGCCATTTGTGAAACACATTTTTGCTCTCACTAACCTTAGGCAGTGTTTCTCAAGTAGGGTCCCCAGCACCCTGGGGTGCCTGGAGATCCCTTTAAAGGGTGCTACTCAACATTAGCAATGCAAACATGATTAACAAGAATAACCCAGATATTTTAAATAAGAATCCAGAGGGTAAAAAACACTCTGACCTGTTGTAGGCTTTCTTCTGTTGCAAAGCACTCAAAATAGCTCTATTCTTTTTCTGTAGTCAAAAAACAAGCTAAAACTAAGAGGGGGCCTCAAGTCTCATGAGGGGTGCCTAGGCTGAGAATCACTGCCTTAGGGTAAACCCAGAGGAAGTCCATTCCTGGCAATAATTTGGTTTAAAACCAGTGTAAAACAGGACAGTTAACAAGATTTAGGCTACAGTCTTAGAAATTGTTCCATTAATAGTGGTGGTCCAGATATTCATCCAGAAGAAAATCAGGACGGATCTTTTGAAGTCCACAAAGCAACAGTGTTTTATAGCAACTGAGGATCTGACTTAGTATTCAGAAACCAGTGATAATAGACTTGTATACCTCTCATATGTCTGGGTAAATATGAAGTAAATGAGCCTCATTAGTGTGAACCTGAACCTTGGTGGTGTGAACTTGAAATAGGAAAATCAGAGCTGATGTGTGAGATCTGAAATATAAGGTTCCCTTTGCTAATCTTAAATATACAACATGAGGGAAGGGAAGGGAGGGGAGAGAAAAGATACACAGTCAGATATGTTCTCACTGTGATTGAAGTTCCCGAACCAAGAAGAATGAGCTACAAAGTCTTTCTTTACAAGATTAGAAAAATATGTAAATTGAAAAGAGAATTGTGCCAAATGAAATAGTCTCTCTCAATTCAAACTCTACTTTAAAGGAAACCTGAACTGGCTGGGCAGCAGCTCTGCAAAAAAGGACCTGGGGGTGACAAGGGACAAGAAGCTGAACAGGAGCCAGCAGTGTGCCCTTGGTGCCAAAAAGGCTACCGGCATCTGGGCTGCATGGGTAGGAGCGTTGCCAGCACATGGAGGGAAGTGATTATTCCCCTCTATTCAGCACTGGGGAGGCCACATCTGGAGTCCGGTGTCCAGCTGTGGGCCCCCACTACAGAAAGGATGTGGACACATTGGAGAAAGTCCAGTGGAGTAGCTCATTGCTACTGCGCAGTACAGCGGGAAACAACCCGTGCAGCACCGGGATTGCACCATAACAACTGCACAATCAGGCACAAGTGTAGATGCACCCAATGTCGATGATTTTATGAAGCCTTCTGGGATGCTGAAAGTCAGATTTTGATGGCTTGTTGGTTAGCATCCTGATCTTGGTTACAGCAACACCAGTCCGAAGTGGACTTTCACAGAGTTACTGAAGATTGACTGCTTGGCCACCGAGTCTCACTCTTGTCACCCACACAGAGATGGTAATATGCAGTTCAGCCTCGAACTTTTCTGAGACTTTAGAAGATCATTATTTTTCTGAACTGTTCTATATTCCCCTGGTTTATAAGAGCAATAATAACAGTTAATGGGCCTGGCATTTAACGAGTTCCTGGGCTAAAGGGCCCTTAAGCTTGCAGGCTTCCTAGTAGGTCGTTAACTGTCAGGAATGATTTATTCATCTATTTTAGGCCTTCTTACTTGACTGATCACTATAGACTGCACAGCCTAGATGCTGTTCCCCCTCCAAGATATCTAAGCAGCCCCTTTTGCAACTTTTAGTCATCTATTCCACAAAAGTTTGAATTCCACTAAGACATCACAATCCTGGTGCATCTCTAGCTTCATCTGAAAAGCCACCTACATGTCTCAATGTGGCTTAAGCTTCAAAGCATCCAGGGCAGCCATCTAATCTTGCAAATCCAGTTGCACTCCATCATGTTCCAGTATCACCAAAGAGGTGCACACATTTCACGACAGTCCCCCACCTTCAGTGAGAAAGCAGAGCTAGAAACACGGCACCCATGCTACCTACTTTTGGTGCAACAGGTAAATGATTTCGTTTCATGGCCAAGGACACAAAAGACGTGGATCTAAGGTGCACTTCACTTGAAGGAAGTGGCACTCCCATGTTTTGCAATGGGGCCCTATCCACCAGGCCAAAGTACTATGCAATACTGAAAATCTCTCTCCACTAGCTCATTTTAATTTTCACCAGCCAGCCAGGACTAGCCCCCAAAATCCAGGACTCTCCCGGCCAAACCGGGACGTACGGTACCCCAATACATGCATCTGGCCTTCCTTTCGGCTGGGATGATATAGGTGGGGCTGGTCCTGCTTGGAGCAGGGGGTTGGACTAGATGCGACCCCCTGAGGTCCCTTCACACCCTCATTTTCTATGATTCGATGCCCAAACCTTCTAGGGGCAGTCCTAATTAACTTTCAACGCATGTTTCTTGTACGAAGGAGCATGTGACCCAAAATCCCTAACAGGAAGGAGCACACGTCCCTCTTTGAAGAAAGGGAAATGAAGCTGGGTGGCTTGTTAGCAGCATCTCTGGCTTTCCTTTAGAAAAAGAAAACCTATGTGCATGCAATACATGTCTTCTCCAGCCCTCTGTCACTAGCCCACCCCACCATATGCGACACATCCCTACTGCAGCCATGCTTCTTGCGTGCCACACCAGCCTTGTAAACCCTGCTAAGAAGGGTGGAGTGAGCACACTAATTCCTGGTAATCTATTTGTTTTCAGCTCAGCCTATGCACGGCAAGCCAGAGTCCCCTCTCACTTGCACTGGTGCAGCTCCATTCAACTGAAGGGTAATCCAAAAATAGTGCCATGACTTGCAATGGCATTACTCTTGAGTGATATCGGTGTACATCATCCCTCTGCATCTCTCTTGTCCATCGGCGACCTAATAACCTCCCTCCTATCCTGTTTTTATTTACACAAGCCCTTCTTCCATCTGCCATTTAGCTCTGCTTCTCTCCCAGACACTTGAGGAAGGTAACCATAATACTGAAACGCTTGTCTAGATACCTCCCAGCTAAACAGTTGAGCCAATAAAAAGATAACACACATGAAAATCCTGGCTTCTTGCATTTATCCTGAACCTTCACAGCTACAACTGCACCCCCACACTACCAGCATAAATGATGCATTTTGCATTAAATAGTCATTATACACAATGCAGAACAGACTCAGGAGAGGTGTCCAAAACCCAGACCCCCTCCCAGGCCAGTGAGGTAGGTCCTCACTAGTGCAGAGTCAGGCTCCCTCTTTCTTACTCTCTTCTGGCCCAATGACTTCTTGCATCCTTTTCTACCAGCTTCAACAGAAAGGCTAGAGGGCATCCATAGCCCAATGGATAGGGCATGGTCCTTGAAGGTGAGAAATGTAGGCTGAGCAGGGTCTAAAACTCAAGTCTCCAACTCCCTGGCCCTGAACACGCAAGGCTATTTTGGGAGCTGTAAAACGTGCAGCTGTGAGTTTGCTTCCCAAGTGGTGGGATGTCCTCATGGCTCCCTGCCTGCTTGACGTTTACAAGCTCTGGAAACGATTAAGAGGTCCACTAGGAGACTGGGAGGTCCAGAAAGCAGCTACAGGGGCTTAACTGTCTCGTGGATGGACTAGCATCTGGGCCTACCTTGAGCCTTTGCCCGCTGGACCGAGTGGTGCAGATTCAGGCCCTTCCCAGCGTCCACGTGGACCATGAAGGCTTAGAGTAGCAGGGGTGTGAACACAGCAGTCAACCATGGGGAACAAGAGGCTGCAAAATGCAATATTTCCTTGAAGAGCATCGGTTCCTTCTCTCTCACCCAGGGCAACCATGAGGGATGCAAGGGGCCTCACAGAATCACAGACCATGAGGATTGAAGGGACCTCAGGAGGTCCCATCTAGTGCAACCCACACCAGCCCCAACTACATCATCCCAGCAAAGGCTTTGTCTAGTCGGGTCTTCAAAACCTCCGAGGATGGAGACTTCACCACCTCTCTGGGTAACCCATTCCAGTGCTTCACCACCCTCCTAGTAGTTTTTCCTAATATCCAACCTAAAATTCCCTTGCTACAACTGGAGCCCATTGCTCCTTGTCCTGTCATCTGCCCCCACTAAGACCAGCCCAGCTCCATCCTCTTTGCAGCCCCCCTGCAGGGAGGTGAAGGCTGCTATTCAATCCCCCTCGGTCTTCTCTTCTGCAAACTAAATCAGCCCATTTCCCTCAGCCTCTCCTCACCAGCGGCGACCTAATAACCTCCCTCCTATCCTGTTTTTATTTACACAAGCCCTTCTTCCATCTGCCATTTAGCTCTGCTTCTCTCCCAGACACTTGAGGAAGGTAACCATAATACTGAAACGCTTGTCTAGATACCTCCCAGCTAAACAGTTGAGCCAATAAAAAGATAACACACATGAAAATCCTGGCTTCTTGCATTTATCCTGAACCTTCACAGCTACAACTGCACCCCCACACTACCAGCATAAATGATGCATTTTGCATTAAATAGTCATTATACACAATGCAGAACAGACTCAGGAGAGGTGTCCAAAACCCAGACCCCCTCCCAGGCCAGTGAGGTAGGTCCTCACTAGTGCAGAGTCAGGCTCCCTCTTTCTTACTCTCTTCTGGCCCAATGACTTCTTGCATCCTTTTCTACCAGCTTCAACAGAAAGGCTAGAGGGCATCCATAGCCCAATGGATAGGGCATGGTCCTTGAAGGTGAGAAATGTAGGCTGAGCAGGGTCTAAAACTCAAGTCTCCAACTCCCTGGCCCTGAACACGCAAGGCTATTTTGGGAGCTGTAAAACGTGCAGCTGTGAGTTTGCTTCCCAAGTGGTGGGATGTCCTCATGGCTCCCTGCCTGCTTGACGTTTACAAGCTCTGGAAACGATTAAGAGGTCCACTAGGAGACTGGGAGGTCCAGAAAGCAGCTACAGGGGCTTAACTGTCTCGTGGATGGACTAGCATCTGGGCCTACCTTGAGCCTTTGCCCGCTGGACCGAGTGGTGCAGATTCAGGCCCTTCCCAGCGTCCACGTGGACCATGAAGGCTTAGAGTAGCAGGGGTGTGAACACAGCAGTCAACCATGGGGAACAAGAGGCTGCAAAATGCAATATTTCCTTGAAGAGCATCGGTTCCTTCTCTCTCACCCAGGGCAACCATGAGGGATGCAAGGGGCCTCACAGAATCACAGACCATGAGGATTGAAGGGACCTCAGGAGGTCCCATCTAGTGCAACCCACACCAGCCCCAACTACATCATCCCAGCAAAGGCTTTGTCTAGTCGGGTCTTCAAAACCTCCGAGGATGGAGACTTCACCACCTCTCTGGGTAACCCATTCCAGTGCTTCACCACCCTCCTAGTAGTTTTTCCTAATATCCAACCTAAAATTCCCTTGCTACAACTGGAGCCCATTGCTCCTTGTCCTGTCATCTGCCCCCACTAAGACCAGCCCAGCTCCATCCTCTTTGCAGCCCCCCTGCAGGGAGGTGAAGGCTGCTATTCAATCCCCCTCGGTCTTCTCTTCTGCAAACTAAATCAGCCCATTTCCCTCAGCCTCTCCTCACCAGCCATGTCCTCCAGCCCCCCAACCATTTTCATTGCCCTCCACTGCATTCTCTGCAACTTGTCCACATCCTTTCTGTAGTGGGGGGCCCACAGCTGGACACAGGACTCCAGATGTGGCCTTCCCAGTGCTGAATGGAGGGGAAGGCTTCCCTCCATCTGCCGGCAAAGCTCCCACCCGTGCAGCCCAGGATGCCGTTAGCCTTTTTAGCAGTAAGTCCACACTGCTGACTTATATCCATCTTATTGTCCCCCGTAACCCTTTTCTGCAGAGCTGCTGCTTAGCCAGCTAGCCCCAAGCCTGTCGTGGTGCATGGGAGTCTTCCAGTGCATGCTGTAAGCCAGTGGTTTTCAAGATTTTTAAAAGTTCAGAGTTTTTTCATATCGTGCCTTCTTGTCATGGACCCCTCCATCCCTGGCTCCATGGCTTCACATCAGCTCACAGTCCAAGCATCCTGGCCCCGCACTGGCAGCCCCTTCTGCCATTACCCCCCAACCTCTTTGCAAAACCCATCATGGAAAAGCATTTGAAAACCACTGCTCTGGGCCTCATCTGGTCTTTGGAGGGTCTTCCAAGACAGACAACAGCTACTAAGAAACAGACAGGGGTAGGGACCTACTGGGAACCCACTGGGAACCCAGGTTATTTGGCCAGAATTCAAACTGGTAAAAATGGGTGTCATTTCACTCAAGAAGAGGGAACTTTTCTGCTTTCCAGTAGCCAAGGAAGTGAGCCTCTCTCGCCCAAAAGCTTACCTTGGACGTTTCTGTGACGGCACTTGGTCAGGTCAGGAAATACGTCTATAAATTCGTACAAAAGTATAAAAGAAGAAGGTGTGTGCTCGCACCACTTCTGCCAGTTTCTGACTCAAGTCTGATGCAGACAATTTCTTGGAGTAGAAAGCTGACTTTTTTTCCCCTCCCAGTAACTTCATTGCCTGAATAAATGCATCAGACAGCACTAAACAAGTTCCAACATTGACTCAGGGGAGAAAGGGGAGAGGGAAACAACACCTTTCCATGAACTGCACTCATTTGACTTCTCTTCACACCAGACAATTTATCTCACTGACTGCTTGCTCTGCAAGGGCACAAAGTACTGCTAAGATGCAAAGTAGATTATCCTCCTTACAGCAATGAAACACGGTTATTAACCAAATGATTTGATAGATTAAACAAAAAAAAACCTCCAGACATTTTAGATATCCTGGAAGATCAGGACTTTGAGTGAAAGAAACTGCCCAGATATTACTGGGATTAATAGATTTTAAGGCCAAAAGCAATTATTGGAGTCAGAGCTTTGGCTCTCCTATATAACTCAATCTGAAAAAAAAGCCTCAG
Source organism: Alligator sinensis (assembly GCF_000455745.1). Taxonomy (NCBI): domain Eukaryota; kingdom Metazoa; phylum Chordata; order Crocodylia; family Alligatoridae; genus Alligator; species Alligator sinensis. The sequence continues at coordinate 337,188 of NW_005842756.1, read as the reverse complement.
CCAGATCACAACGTGATGGCTTGAAGTCAAAATGCACAACTTGGCTCAATTGCTCAAAGTCAACTGAGCTATCGTGCGTCCCCTTGGAAATCATCCAGTCTTGATATGTCAGCTGCACAGATTCACAGAAGTTTAGGGCTGGAAGGGACCTCATGAGATCATCAAGGAAGCCCTCGCATTTCTAGGTAGGATCATAGGAAAGTTGGGCTGGAAGGGACCTCACAAGGTCATCTAGTCCAGCCCCTGCTCAAGGCAGGATCATTAATGACTAAACCGTCCCAGCAAGGCTCTGTCTAGCCTGCTCTTGAAAACTTTCAATGGTGGAGACCCCACAGTTGCTCTAGGTGCCTGCCCCAACCTTTGCCTACCCTTGGAGTCAAAAAGTTCCTCATCTCCAACCTAATCTTCCCTGCTACATCTTACGGCTATTGCTCCTACTCCTACCCGCTACAGCCACAGAGAAAAACCCATCTCCATCTTCTCTGTCATCACCCCTCAGGTATTTGAAGACTGTGATCAAATCCCCCTTCAGCCTTCTCTTCTGACTAAATAGGTCTTTCGTTTCCAACCTCTCTCCCCTTCATTGTTAAAAACCAGCTGTACCTTATTTCTTATTGTGATTTTTTTTGCTTCAAGCTTCCAGCCTTTGGGTCTCGTTATGCCTTGTCCAGCTGGATAAAAGGATTTGCCATTAAAAGTCTTTCCCACATTAGGGATTAATAGATCATGATCCAGTTACTTCCAGCCAGGTCCACAACAAGGCCCTGGGTATGGTGATGCTCTTCACTTTTAGGGCCTGACTCCAAGACAAGACCCTGCCAACCCTACATTTCCCACTCCCATACTCACCAAGCAATATACTATGCTAGGCCATGGGTGCCCTTTTATCCTCCTGCTATTTTGGGGCCAAAATGCAGAAGAGGTCCCCAGGAGCAGAGGGAGCATGTGGGACATAAATGACACCAACAAACAGGGTTTTCAGCTTCTACACACGCCTTTTATGCAACGACTAATGCAAAATCATAGAAAAGGAGGGTTCGAAGGGGCCTCAGGAGGTCATCTAGTCCAACTCCCACGTATGAACAAGGCCAACAAGGCAGTTACCTGCACAGAGGTCCTAAGGGGTCCATGGTCCTGGAGAGAAGAGGCCAGTCTAGGGCACCTTTCCTACTTCCAAGTCCAACTCCACAGGCCACCCTATCATTGAAGTAAATGCTCAGCCCAATGTTTGCAAAAATACACATCCAACGTCTTTATTCTGTTTTTTACCTGGTTCTTACTCAGGCAAAACTTCCACTGGACTTCTGAGTTTGATCCCAGCAATATTTAGGGGCATCCTGAAATCTAGAAACATTACCATTAGGACAGGAGAATGGGAGTACAGGACCCCTGGGTTTCAATCCCAGCTCAGCACTGAAGCCCAGACTCTCCTTAAGCATCTGACTCCTATTTGAAACCACTGAGGCAGGGAGATGCCTTTTTTTGTAGGTAGGTAAAAGCCTGAGGAACTAGATGCAACTCGCTCACCTCCTCTGGGGCTCTTTCTTTCTCAATCAGCCAAATAGAGACGAATCTCATGTACCACCTCCCAAGTGAGGTTTGTGAACCGTGCACCGAATTACTCTTTGCAACTCGCTTGGAGACCATCACATGAATGGCGGGGAGCATGCACACAGGCCCGTGTAACTCAAAGCCCACACGTAATCCCTGGGCACGCTCGAATCCCCACGCGTCTGAGTCACGAGAAGAGCTCTCTGTAAGAGCCCATCAAATCCTCATCGAGGCTCACAACCGTTGGATGGAGCAAATACGTTGGCTCTGAATTTCCTCCTGGTGTCTATATTTCAGCGGCTACTTCTTCTTGACACAAGCCAACAGTGATACCCAACCTCTCGAGCAGATGGATGGCGGGCGGATAAGCCCGTTCCTAGCTTTCAGCTGCACTCCGGCACTTAACGCAGTGGCCCAAAAGGTAAATGACCTTTCTAGCTCCCACCGGGGCCAGCCCCCGCTCCTTCCCAGCATTTAATCCCATGTACAATCTTGTCAGGAACACACTGATTAAGGTTGTTATGATAAGGGCAGACAGGGGCCTCTGGAAAGCCTTTACAAACCCCTTGAAGTTGAAAGGATTCGCCTTGGGCAGGCAGGGATCCGACCACGAGGGGGATTTCCAAAGCTGTTAACATTGCACTGACAGGACAAGGGCCGACAGCGGAAAGGATCAATGCTAATTGTTTTTTAACAA
>NW_005842756.1:334254-334909 GCF_000455745.1 Alligator sinensis | reverse complement strand
ATTCCTGCTTTCCAGGGGAAGGGATGAGATCATAGAGCCGAGTGCCGTTGCCTGGATAAAACGTATTTACCATCTTGCTATGGGCTGGGTCGGCAGAGATGGGCCAGAGAGAAGAAACCGCGGCAGCGCTGAGTCCCCGCAGATTCTCGGGGCTGGGTTGATTGCCTTTTCCCAGTTGCTCCAGGTCTCTGAAAAGACAGAAAGGAAAGAAAGAAGGCTTTGTTTATTTAAGCACAGGAGAACAATAAAACTGCTGTCTGCCTTTCGCCGCTGTGTCCCCAATGAGGCATCTGTAAAAATGCAAGGTTATTCGCTGGACCTAGCGGGAAGCCAAAGCTCTGCTTTTCGTTATGACTCTGTGCTCTGCTTAAACCGAGGATGGGGCCCAGAGACCAGCCCGCTGCTGTTAGACACGCAGAGTAAAGAAACATTATTTTGTCCCGAATCCCACCGGGAAACAAACCACAGCCCCTGTTCGGCACCCACCCCACCTGCAAGTGAGGTCTCAAAGGTGGGATTTAGCAGGCAAGAATTACATCTCATCTGTAGTACCCAGCAGTCCTTGTATAATGAATCATCCCAGCTAAATCAGGACCCCGGATCTGGCAGTAATGTCACACTTGTCCAACTAAGGTTTCTGTGGAAGACAGCAGTG
>NW_005842756.1:331888-334244 GCF_000455745.1 Alligator sinensis | reverse complement strand
AAGAGCGAGGGGAGTGGGGAATATTGTTATTTTACAAATGGGAGGTGGGAAACTGAGGCACAGAGGTCCTAGCATCTGAGAAAATCTAAAGCTGACCTGCTGCTCCCTCTGGAGCATCCTCTCTGGGGTGCATAGCAGGGGTGACCCTCAAGGGGGCGTCCTGGGCTTGGCATGGGTGGAGCAATGGCGGGGAGGTGGAGCCTCCTCCTTGGTGGTACCCAATGGAGAAAAAGAGTAGTCCAGACCCAGCCTGATGGGAGAATTAAGACTTTTCTGCAAAAATTCGTGGGGAAAAAAATCATTTAAAAGAAAAAATATATATATATCTATATATAGATATATATATATGCATTTTATTTTTTTTAATGAAAAAGTGAGACAAGCATTCGATTCAACTGGGAACACCTGGGGGATTTCATGCCCCCTGCTTCCTTTTCCCCACTGCTTCAAAGGTTTTGGGGAAAATATTACCTTTTTCACATGGAGTCTAAGCACAGTTCTGTTCCTTTGGATTATTATTATTATTATTATTATTATTATTATTATTATTATTATTTTATTAGCATCATAGAAAAGTGAGGCTGGAAGGGGCCGGCAGAGGTCAGGCTCCCTGCCTGAGGAAAGTCCAAACCATCCCCTACAACCATCATCTAAACTCTACATAAGATGACCCTCAACCCGGACACAACATAGACCTAACACCCGAACCTGCCGCAGGTAAAGCAGCAGACCCACGGCATCCAACATCCTCCTTCTATAAAATGTTGTCAATAGACACCCAAGAGATCATGGGTAGAGGCTGTGCCCCCCGCTACAGGAGAGGGCAATACCCCCCAAGTCTGTACCAATGGGACGAGGGGGGCAAAAATCCTTCCTAACCCCAAATGTCAATCCAGTCCTGACCAGAGGGGCAAGACCCTCCAGCCAGGACTCTCCAGGGTTGTTCCAGCAGCAGCAATGGCACATCCTAGCCAAAGTCCCCAACCTTTAAAAAAGTTAATGAAAAGCATCTACTTCCATCCAGGAAGAGCACAGACCATCTGCAGACACTTCCTCAGCCTGATGAAGGGCGTTTGTACCCAAAAGCTTGCAAAGAAGATTTTTTCCAGTGATCTGAGTTGGTCTAATAAAAGAGACCAGATTTACCCAAAGAAGCTTGTCTGCCTATACTTCTTAAAGTCACTTTCCCCTGATCTCATCTGATCTTGGAAACTAAACAGTTTCAGCCTGGCTAGGCCCTGGATGGGAGACCACCTGGGGATCCCGGGTGACCCTGCTGAATGCACCCGATGCCCCCCAAAAAAGAAAGAAAAAAGCACCTCATGCATTTCAATACTTTCTACTTCCCGTCTAAACGGACTAGCCTGATGAAGGGTAGGAGAGGACTGAAGTTACCTAGGATTGCACAGTGTGAATGCCAGGAACAGAGCTGAAGGCCTCCCAGTCCCAGCCAGCTAACGCTGTTGGCATGCCTGACCATGCAACCACCATCAAAGCAAATTTCAACCCCGCACTCTCGACAGGGCACAGATAACACGCCACCTCACTGCAGACGCCGCTTGGCAAGCCCATCCAAACCTTGGAAGTTTGCTTTGCAGCGCAGTTCAGGGGAGGACACACAAATACAATTACCATCACATAAAAAACACATCCAAAACACCCCATCACCAGCCGCTCACAACGGCTTGCTGGGAACAACCCTTTTCCTTCTGCTTTCCAAATTACAACCAAAGGGTTGTTTACATACTGTTACTGGTTTATATCCATCCAGAAAGGTTTTGATTGCTTTCCTGTATGCTTCCCCAAGTGTCTGGTTTTGCTTAATACGCCTGAAGTTTTCCGGAAGAAAAGGGCTTGTTGGGGTTTTTTATGGATAAACAAACAAAAAAGTTGACTATTCTTTCGTGCAGGTGCGGACTTGTTCACATTTGTCGACTGTGAATCCATACGCTATGACTACATCCCGCAGAAGGGCTGACGATGGGGGCGTGAAACAGCTGGGCACGTACAACAGGATTCCCTGCATAAAAGTCTATGTAATTCTTGCCTGCTAAATCCTACATCTCATCTGTAATACCGAGCAGTCCTTGTATAATGAATCATCCCAGCTAAATCAGGAGCCCGGGTCTGGCAGTAATGTCACACTTGTCCAACTAGGGGTTACATGGAAGACAGAATTGGAGGGAAAGGGCAAGAGGAGGGGGGAATATTGCTATTTTACAGATGGGGGGTGGGAAACTGAGGCATAGAGATCCCAGTGTCAGAGAAAATCCATAGCTGACCTACATACTTTGAAACTCAATCAAGGGCAAATCATACAGTGGAGATATTCGGGGATAAAAATCTCCATAGAGCG
>NW_005842756.1:329567-331878 GCF_000455745.1 Alligator sinensis | reverse complement strand
CTTAAGTTCTGAGTGTTTTTAAGACTAATTTCTACATAACTGGTAAACAATGTCTACTAAGCTATCGCTGCCCCACTATCAGACTCCTTAGAGCATTGCTATGCACGGCATGTATGACAATGTACTAATGTCCCATAGTGGGCCACTGAAATCGTGGGACCATCTGCAAGTGCAAAGTCCTGCACTTAGGATGCAACAATCCCATGCACCGGTGCAGGCGGGGGGTGACGGGCTGGGCAGCAGCTCTGCAGAAAAGGACCTGGGGGTGACGGGGGACAAGAAGATAAATAGGAGCCAACGAGGTGTCCTTGTTGCCAAGAAAGTGAATGGCATCATGGGCTGCATCGGTAGGAGCGCTACCAGCAGATGGAGGGCAGCGATTTTTCCCCTCTATTCAGCACTGGGAAGGCCACATCTGGAGTCCTGTGTCCAGCTGTGGGCCCCCACGACAGAAAGGATGTGGACACATTGGAGAATTAGCAATAAAAATGGTTTGGGGGCTGGGGGACAGGACTGGTGAGGAAAGGCCGAGGGAACTGGGCTGCTTTAGTCTGCAGAAGAGAAGACCGAGGGGGATTGAATAGCAGCCTTCACCTCCCTGCAGGGGGGCTGCAAAGAGGATGGAGCTGGGCTGTTCTCAGTGGGGGCAGGTGATAGAAGGAGCAATGGGCTCAAGCTGCAGCAAGGGAAGTTGAGGTTGGATATGAGGAAAAACTTTCATGAGGAGGGTGGTGAAGCACTGGACCAGGCTCCCCAGAGAGGTGGTGTTTCAGGGGCAGGTAGACAAAGCCGTGGCTGGGATGATGCAGTTGGGGCTGGTCCTGCTTGGAGCAGGAGTTTGGACTAGATGTGACCTCCTGAGCTCCCTTCAACCCTCATTTTCTATGATTCAAGAGTCATGGATGAAGGAGGAAGCATTTTCTGGGTGACTGGCTCAGGAAACTGGATTTCATGCATGGATGTCATCTAGACCAGCGTTTCTTAACCCGTGGGTTGTAAACCAAAAGAGGGTCACAAAAATATATGAAAGGGTCACGAACAAACTTTAAAAATGGATTCTCCTTTAAAGCAGAAAACATGGGAAACCATGGCTTTTCCCTTGCAGACTGGCAGACCTCCAGCCTTCAAGGGGCTGCTTGGCCCAACCCCTGCCCTACACACTGGGGGGCTGGGGCTGGGTTGGGAGTGAGGGGCACTGGGATGGGACTGGTCACTGATGTTTACAAATGGGTCCTGGTACAGAAAAGATTGTGAACCACTAATCTCAAGAAGCCATTTGACTCTAAAGGTGCCAACCTCAATTTTTTAAGCAGGTGATGTCAAAGAGGGACAAAAAATGAACAACTCCTGCCTTCCCTTTCCCCAGAACAACCCTAAAGGCAGGCATCTTTGAAAAGAAACTTCAGACAAGCTGACTACTCAGCTTCCTATCCATTTTAATGGGAGTCACACCCAAGTCCCTTAAACTTCTCTGCAAAAGAAATTGCAAAAAGTCCCTGCAGACTGGAAGGGAAGAGGAAGGAATAAGGAGACATACTTCACAGTGAGCTCCATGTGAGCAGCAACTCTGAGTTTGGTCTGCTTAATAATGCACACTGAAAGTCATCATTTGAGCTGCTCAGATGCCTTACTGGGTTTTTCCAAAGGAAGAAAGAGCACTGCAAACTACTCAGGGCAGCAGCATTTTAAAAACTACATTTAAAAAAATAAACCAAAATGTTAGGATGAATGAGAAATGGAGCAGAGGATGATACCACCATTATACTAATTGATGATATATGCCCTTACCTGGACTGCTATGCTCCATCTGGTTATTCCCTTTTAAAAGGCTATATATTAGCAATATAGTCCAGAAGCGGGTGACAAAAAGTGCTTGGCTGGATAAGTCTCCCCCCTGCCACCCCCAAGACTTTGAAGTGATGGATATTGCTTAGTGAAGGAGAGAGAAGATTGTGATAAAGGCATACAAAACCAGGAATATCAGGCAGAAGGTAAACCAGAATATCTAGGAGCTCATATCATCAGATGAACATGGGAAGGAGCATACAATAGACAGAGAGGAGACATTTACAGGTCAGTGCACTGGAAAGACAGTATGTAACAATGTCTTTATATGTAAAGTATGTATGTATGTATGTAATATATGTATGCAATATATGGAATTCCCTGCCCCAAGGCAACATCTCAGGCCTAAAAGCCAGCTTAGATAACTGGGTGGATGTTCTCATTATCCGTAGTCCTATAAGACGGGATTGGGTTTTTCTATTAAGGGGTATGGAAACCCTTGCATTTCAGGGCATACATTAAGCAG
>NW_005842756.1:317195-329534 GCF_000455745.1 Alligator sinensis | reverse complement strand
CAGGAATGAGGCAGTGTTGCAAGTGTCTGCTCGCCCAAACTTCATTCCCAAGGAGTTAAGTTGAGTACTTCGGTGGTACTTGAAGCCCTGAACCCTTTTAGGAGGATGGGTGCTCTCTTGATCTTAGGAGCATAGGTGCTCACACAGGTGCTCTTCAAAGGGCCTTTGAAGAGCCAGAGATGGCAAGGCACCTTCTTTTCCTGCATTTGCCTGGGGCGTAGAGTATGCATCCAGGCATTAAAACCCCCGAGTCTGGGGCCCACCTCCGCCCGAGGGGTTTCAAACCCACACCACCCACCTCCAAAGATTGCTCTAACACCCAGGCTTTGGGCTATTCTGGGTGGGGACCTTGTCAAGTACCTTCTTACAGAAGCTGCATCTCTGTGCAGCGAAGACTTTGAAAGTCCCTGGATCAGAAAGAGCGTGACTACAGTCAAGAGCCCTTCCTTATGAGATTTAATTCCTCCTGGTTGCAAGGGAACTAGGTGGGTGCGAGGTTGGGGTGGCAGGACAGATGGGAGGAGAGCAAGGGAGATATGTACACGGTTGGAGACCTCAACAGATGCAAGGCCTTGTGTAGCACCGGGACCGGATTGAATGATGCACAGGCTGACAGTGAAAATGCTAACAAAATAGATTTTTTTTTTAATTTTCTGTATTCTCAGCCAAATTAGCCAAATCAATTCCAAATTTGTGAGTCAGCCCAGAACCATAAGTGACCCTACTACCGGCAAACAGCCTTCACCCCCATCTGGGGCTTCAGATGTTTTCAAATCCTTTGGCGGGCATCCTATTTGCAGGCCCAAGCTTGGAGGCTTGAGGTTCGGATGCCCCTGAGTTTTGCTTGCCCCTAGCCCTAAGGCCCCAGGAGCAAGCTAGGGAGGAGTCTCCCATGCCATAAAGTGCCCATAAAGTGGGCAAAAAGCCAAGATTAACTATGCGGGTGCTGTCCCATGCCAGCACAGCGGTCTTCCCCGGGAGCAACTAGGAAGGTGATCACGGTATTTCTCCTAGGTATGCATAGGCTACACTTCAACTGAGCTGTCAATAGCAATGCACTTGATGCCAGTAAAATCAAAGGGGTCAGATGAGTTAACGGGCCAAGGAAGATGTCCCAAGTTTTAATAATCACTTTAAAAATAAAATGCAAACACAAGGCTGTTTGTGCGGCTTGCCTGTTTCTTATTTCCCCCTCTGCACACACACCCCCCCCATTCCCTCTTTGGAACGGCATCACAGAGCAGACAGCCCAGAAGGGAAACTAGTCTGATAAATAGACCATCAAGAGAAATAATTAGCCTAGATAGGAAAATTAAAGCCACTAATCAGCTGCTCTCTGTGCAAAGTGGTGGCTGGGAAAGTCATTTAAAAACTGGGGGGGGGGGAAGAAAGAAAGAAAGCCTTTGGAGAAGACTCCAAAGCAGAGAGCAAAGTAAAAATACAGATGGCCAGGAATTAGCCGAGCCTGTCTGAGTGCTCAGAAACAGGTGGAATTGGTTAGAGCCAGGTCTCTCTCAGCCCTGCCCCCCCGCCCTCTCCCATTCATTTCACGAGTTTACCTTCGACTTGGCAGTCCCATAAGCTGCAGGGGGAAAAAAAAAATCCCCATGCACACTGGTAGCGTTGTCTGCATCTGGGAGACACTAAAAGTTGGCTCCATCCCGGCTTGGTTTTTATTGGTATTGCAAAACACCCTTGTTACCCACAGCACGGTGCCAGAAGGGTTCGTTTCTGCCGGCCCCATGCGTATACAAGGGGCTGAGCTTCTCCTGCTTGGGTGTAACTCAGCATCCTGCTGATTTTTTGCCTTGAACTCATATCCTCCATGCAACTGTTGGCAGGAAAGGAGCTGCCTTGGTTTCGAGTTGGACCCGAGCAAAGCCATGGATGCATCCTGTTCTTCAAATCGAAGTGCTTCCCGGCGGATTCACTTAAATCCGCCTCGTTATTAGCAGCATTACGGCACGTCTAGTTTGGCGCCAGTCAGTACCAAGCCGCCTTCAACTCCCTAAAGCGGGGTTCAAAGAGGATGGAGCTGGACTGGTCTCAAGTGGGGGCAGATGGCAGGACAAGGAGCAATGGGCTCAAGCTGCAGCAAGGGAAGTTGAGGTTGGATATTAGGAAACACTCTCTCACAAGGAGGGTGGGGAAGCACCGGGACAGGTTACCCAGAGACGTGGTGGAGTCTCCATCCTTGAAGGTTTTGAAGACCGAGGGAGAGAAAGCCTTGGCTGGGATGATGCAGTTGGGGCTGGTCGTGCTTGGAGCAGGGGTTGGACTGGATGGGTCCCTTCCACCCCTCATTTTTCTATGATTCAGTGAAGTCCTTTCCAATCCAGTTTCCCCCCCATGACCTCCGGTAGTGCAATATCAGAAACATGAGGCTAAGTTTAGATCTCTGCCATCCTTTACGTCCCCATCAGCCCGGTGTCTGATCAGCTGCATGGGCCTATATTTCACAAGCCGTGTCTGCATGGAGGGTTAAATACCCAGGGCCCATCCATGCTGGTGCGGTCGATGCCAAGATCATCACGGTGGCAGCAGGGGTGGGGATTTTGAAGGGAAATTAGCATAGACAAGGCTTTGGAGCCTGAATTAGATTTTTCACCAGAAGAAACTTTGGATCTTCAGTTTCCATTCAGTTTGGGAAACCCTAGATGATTGAAGCCCAAGGCTAGGCAATCTCATGTCTCCTAGCATGGAATACATTACGTTGCTGGAATGCCTCTAATTACGCGAAGGCTAATAACGTTAGCTACTAAAATAGCTCAGAAAGGATAAGTTACAAACATCATTTTCAGCCTGTGGGTTTTTGAATGCATGGGGTTGCCAGGAGCTGTGAGGAGGGGTCACAAGCAGGGGCACAGCCTATTTTGCTTCTTCGTTTGACTTTGGGCAAATTATTGTTGCCAATAGCTTCAGATCCAGATGCCTGAAGTTACATATTGCAGTTAAATGTAGGCATCCAAATAAATGGTCTGGTGTTCAGAAGTGCTGAGCTCCCAAAGAAGGCAAGGCACTGCCCATCCACCACCACTACCACCTTTTTTTTGGTCTTTAATATTGAGAAAAAACAACTTTATAACGCTCTTTTTGTCAATACTAAGGACAACAACAAAAAAAAAGGTGGTAGTGGTGGTGGGTTGGTGGATGGGCAGTGCCTTGTCTTCTTTGGGAGCTCACCACTTCTGAAATCCAGAGTCAAATTAATTAGAGTCAAATTACTTTCCTTGAGCTAATCAGGTTTCACATCTTTTACGGATGATAGCATATCTCTTTCAGCTCGAAGCATGGTCTAAAAGAACTGGGTTTCCAGTGTAAAAGACCAGCAAAAGAGATTCAGAGTCTCTTTCTGTACAAAGAAGGGGAAAAATAAGAAAATCAAGCCTATTTTTTTCCCTTGGAAGTTTTCTCCACAATAAACCTGTATTTTCTAGCACCTTATGGCTCCTAGGCTGCAAGCGATGTGGTGCAGAATAAAGCTCTGGTATCCTCTTTGAGCTTCACAAAGCATAGTACTGGAGGAGCCTTTAAAAGGCTGGTGGTGACAATAGTTGCATCACTTTATTGTATGCTATTGCCTATAGAAACTAGCTTGCTTTGATCAGCCTGGTGTGATGGGACGCCTAACCACCTAACCTGAGGGCAGACCCTGGACGAAGGAATCCCAGGTCATAGCACAGATGGGTCAATAATTCCAGGACCCCCCTCAGCAGGATGCCTCGCATGCTGTCATCGTGTATCCATGACCTTATCCAAAAGGCCTGCCTTTTGCATTTCTGTAGCATCCTTCAGGTTCAAAAAGGGCTCCTAATGTCTCTTCACCTGAAGGGCTATACAATGAATCCTATTTACCTAGATCAGGATCCCACTTTGGGAGACAACCCCCTTGATCATGCTGTCATTATGGACGTCGTTCAAAGGGTATCACAAGTGTAAGCATCAGGTGGTCATCTAGGACTACACCTTTTCCCCTTATCAAGTGGTGCATCATTGAAAATGGCTCACGGAGGAGAACAAGAGCAAAAGGCATCTGGACTACAACTCACGGGGACCACAGCAAAATGTTTATAGCTGGAATATTTCCATTCTTGGCCAAAGTCAAATATTTCTATGGAGCATTTAGCCAAAATCCGAGTTCCTGACCAGGACTACTTCTATTTTAAGGACAGTTCAAAATAGAATGGGTCAAATTTTTTTGGGTCCAATTATTTAAGGGGAAAAGGTGGTTAAAAAAAAAAAATCAAACCACAAGTGTCCTTGGGAAAGCTATGACTTGAAAATCAACAATGTAGATGAAAAATATTTGGTATGGGGTTTTGCTGAATACCAGGAATTTCTGAAGAAAAGTCTACAAGTATTTTCATCCTTGTCAAAATTTAATACAGGAAAAAGTGGTTCCAAAGCAGCATTTTTTAAAGGAAAAAAAAAAAGATACTATAAGAGGCAGCAAATGGACGAACAAATGAAAACTGGTAATCTGGAAACAGAACGTTTCAAACTAAAAAAATTCTATTTTCATGCAATGCAGTGTTATTTCTGAACCTCAGGGGAAGGGAAAACAAATTATTCGGCCAAGGGACAGGAGCCTCCATCAGAGTAAAACAGAAGAGCTGTTAACAACCACAAGGGTACGTCTACACATGCACATTTACTGCACAGTAGCTGAAATTACTGCACAGTAAGGGTGCATGTCTACACATGCATGCCCATACCATGCAGTAAATACGGCGACTTACATCAACTTAAGCGTAAATTTGATACCTGTACAATGCAGATATCAAATTTATGCCCAGTTAGTTAGTAATGCACTTATAGACACTTTACTGCACAGTAACACTGTGTGCATGGACTGACTTGGGGCTAACTTTAGTCCCAAGTCAGCCCACACACAGCATTAATGTGCTTTAACACTGGCCTATCCCCACTTACTGAACAGTAATTTACTGTGCAGTAAATTTAAGCCAGCATAAATGCACGCGTAGACACACCCCATGATAGCTAAAGAATCTGAGACCTTACTAGAAGTGTACGGAAAAGGTACCCATCCAAAGGCATATGCTGCTACATTTAAACTTGGAGCATAATTCAGAGGAAGCTGAAGTCCAACTATTCAGACACACTCCATTAGACCCAATTAGAGATTATTAGAGTGACTCAGTCTGCTACTCTTTCTAAATGTGTATCTCTACTGCAGCAGGGATGGCAATTATTCAAGCATCAGGAAAAGAGGGAAAAAATCTCTCCCCTTCAAAGTTCAGGGCCCAATTTATACAGTACCAAAGGCTTGCATACGTAAGCAAGCCAACTGCAGCAGACCATTTAAATCAAATATCACGGTGAGGAGTAGGGGAAAGTGGCCGATCCAACACCCATGGAAGATAATGGAGAGATTTCCATTGAAAAAGGTTCAAAATGCCTCCAGAAAACCCACAAAAACTCAGGAACAATGGGTGTTCTTGGCTCAGATGGGGCATATGAAGGAACTTGAATAATACCCCCAAGTCACAGAATCACAGAAAAATAGAAAAGAAGAGCTGGAAGAGACCTCTCCTAGTCCAACTCGCAAAAAGAGCATTACTGAAGAAAGAGATGGAGAGAGCAGGAAGGTTTAAACAGAGATTTTCAATGCAAGACTTCATGTGTATCCATGGTGCCTCAACGCCAGATGAAAAGTGCCTTTAGCTTAAAATAAGATGCTTCCCAACCCATCCTGCCTGTAGCTCAGCTGAAGCCAACAGGGTCGCAGGGAAGACAGCCCTGGCCCATACAGCTGGTGCAGCAGGAACATATCCCCATGGCCAAGTCAATCCACCGCTAATGCAATGCAGCTTTAATACACACAGCCCAAGAGCTTCCAAAAAGTGGGATTTGCTGGCTCCATCCACCTTATGGATCTTGGGCTGAGCCCTGATGGAGAATTTGCCAGACTAAGGATGGGAGCTTGGTTCCCATAAACGGACTGGTGAGAGCCCATGGCTTGGGAACAGTAGTGGAGCAGTATATGCTTTCTCCCTCCTACACATGCACACATGTATGCCTGCACATGCTTGCACACAAACACACACGCACACTTGTGCCCCAGTTTAGCATGGGTGGGCTTGTGGTGGATTCAGAGCTGTTATCCCTTGACATAAGCTAGAGTAAGGCCAACCATTTCAGCCCCCTGGCATCTGCAACCACTTCCATCCTGAGCTGCACCTTCTCAGGAGACACAGCCAGGAACAAGAGAGCACCGTGGTACTACGGGTACCTTGTCCAGGCCCCTTCCCATGACACGTGTGTGGTTTGGGTCCTCTAAAGCCCATGGAGATCTGGATACGGATCTGGAATTTGCCATTTTCTGACCAGTTCTGCAGACAGCCAGATATCCGAAGGGCCTGCCGTGGCTATTCTTTTCCTCAGTCGTTGCTACAATGGCAAGGTGATCCCTGCAGAGAAAAGCGACATGAATCCATTACTCACAAGTGTTGGAAAACTTGCCATCTCATATTTAATTTGACAGCAGACACTCACCACCCTTCTCTGAGCTTCTTTTATAGGGTGCAATTGAAAAAGGAAAGGAAAAAGGCTCCAGGCTTGTGGAGCTGGACTTGGCAGGGCTCAGCGTCTTTGTAGGCACATGATACATTCATCTCCACCCCACTGTAAATAGGAGGTGCCTTCCTTTGGCCTGGAAAATGAGTTGCCAAGCTGACTTCTAGATCCCAACAGCTGCATGTAGGCCATCATTAGATGGAGAGGATGTGTGGAGAGTCAGTTAAATATTGGATAGACTGGATGTTTCAGCAGTGTGCTGACCTGCTGCATCATTACTGGGTTTGACTAGGAAATATGGTAAGATACTCAAGGGAAAAGAGCATCTATCTGGGTGCAAAGTAGGCATTTCCTCTTACTTTCCCTGTCTGCATGATGCAAGGATGTTGCCATCACTGCTCTGAAACACGGCCCCATGATGATCCTAGAAACAAGACAGAGGATCATAGACTCATAGAAAATTAGGGTAGGAAGGGACCTCAGGAGGTCACATCTAATCCAACCCCCTGCTCTAAGCAGGACCAGCCCCAACTACATCATCCCAGCCAAGGTTTTGTCTAGCTAGGTCTTAATCTCCAAGGATGGAGACTCTTCCACCTCTCCAGGTAACCCAATTCCAGTGCTTCACCACCCTCCTAGTGAGAAAGTTTTTCCTAATATCCAACCTAATCCCTTTGCTGCAACTGGAGCCCATTGCTCCTTGTTCCATCATCTGCCCCCACTAACTCCAAACCCATAAGCCCATGCCCACCTGCTACTTAACTGACCACTTGGACACAATGCCAACAGAAAACACAAGGTGCATGCATTGTGTAAACCCTGCTTTTATATGCAATCGGGATCTGCTCTGCGTGAAAACCAGAATATCATTTGTAAAATGCAAATGGACAAGCAGGCTTTAAAGATGGTAAAACCACCACCCAGCTGAAGAAGAGCCCAGAGTCCTTGCACACAAGGCTTGCTGAAATGCATAGCCAGAAAAAAGCACAGCGTGCATGAGATCCTTCAAGAGGCGTGATTCAGACCGGTGCGCCCGGGAGGAAAACCACTCAGAGGCCAAAGCAAAGGAGCGGAGCTGCTGAGTAAAGCAAGCGGCAGCAAGCTGCGGGTGAGAACAAAAGGAAAAGAAGGGATCGAGATGTCAGCGCGCTGCCTAGAAAGCGCAGGTTGGATTCCTGAGAAGTTCGTAAGACAAAAGCTTCAATGGCAGGATTTCTCTGGGGTTTCTAAAGACAGCTCAAGCATCTGCAGGAGGAGCAGAGTCAAGGAAGTTCACACCGCCGCAGGGGGAAAGCATGACGGAGGCCTCTGCATTTCGGTTGTCTGCTTACGACATTTCAGCTCCCCGTCGGGCGGTTATTAGATGTGGGACCAGTCAGCACGTCAGGCTGAGCCAGGCCAAGAGCGAGTTACCAGCATAATAGCAGCTTCCCCGGGATTGACCGTACCGCATGGGGCAGGAACCTGGGGGCAGACGACAAGTGTTAGTTAAGGTCAAGCGACTTCTTCACACGATCCGGCTGTGGATTCAGCAAGGACCGGAGCTGGATGAATAATTTATTTGCTAAAGAAAACAAAAAAAATCAAAACGTGGTTATGGGTCGACCCAAATTATGTGCAAACTCAGCAAATAGTTTGGGCCAAAAACAAGTCAGAAATGCTCTGCTTAGACATTTTGAAAATGGCTCCGTTTCTCACGGCCAAGGGATGTTTTCAGACCCATGTGCCCGAATGCAAGCAAAATAACCCCAAAAGCTTCATTTCAAGCTGGACGACATCCCCCTTGGTGGGAACGATGTCTGCCAGAAAACCAGAATGGCTCTTTGCACAGCTCTGGGAAGCACTGGTGGGACTAGCTTAATACTGGGGTGCCGGAGCTACGGGGTCAGTGCAACATTGCGGGGAAGGACTGAAGCAGCCCCTAGAATTGCAATGATCCACAGCATTGCCAAAAGCAGGAGCCCTCATCAGAAAAAAAGGAGAAGCCCACAGGGGTGGGTATGAATTCAGGGGGGAGGCAGGAGATTGAGAAGCAAGCAAGAGGGCAAACGGAGTCGAGGAGGAGCGAGGGGTAGGGAAGAAGCAGCTGTGAGCTAGTTTAGGGCTCCACTAAGTGGACAGCAGCTGAGGAAAACTTGCAGATGACTTAACTGCCAGCAACTGAGCACACATTGAGAGAAAGGAGCCGGCTGGAAAACCCCAGGAGCCCAGGCGGGGCAAGAGGAAGCAGCCTGAGGTCAAGGGCAAAGCGATCTCTCCCAGCTGCTCAAGGTCCCAAGAGATGTTTCTTATTGAAGAGGTTCATCCAACATCTACCAAGAAGGCCATCAGTGCTTGGGAGGACAGGGTCCTGCCGTCATCCCAGCTGCAGGAAGATGCTCAAGGGACCAGCTTCAACCACCGGCAGCTTCTCAAGCTTGGCGCCCACACCTCAACCCCTCTACCCTCCTTCGCCTGGCTTCCTACCCAGCTGCCAGCCCATCTTCTCCCTGACCCTGCTGCAACCAGCTCCAGGAAGAGTTCCTAAATCTGAGCGGCCCAAGTCTCGCACCTACCATCCTCGGGGTTGGAGGAAACAGGGAAATCCAAGTAGATGCAATCTAGCATTTTTGACCTCAGAAAACGGTGTCTGTGCATGTGGCTTATCTTCATGGAGCCGGGCGGTTGGACGCAATCTGATCTCAATCTGGAAGTCCAAGAATGTTGGCATTGGCCACGGAGATGTTTTGGACATGTGCAAGTGTGCACACACGTGCACACACACACACACACACACACTCCTATTCCTTGACTGTCCAAACACAGAGGGAAAGCATGGGACGTCGACACATAAATCAGCACTCAGTATGTTTGTCAGCTTTGCATGCCAAGAGGAACACGCAGCGAATCCGGCAGGAAGTTCACAGGCTGAGAACGGTTCCAGTATCGAAGCCCAGGCAACCGGCAAAGCAACTGCCAAGAAAAGAAAAAAGTTGGGGGGAAAAAAAAGTTTTTGAGATTATTGTGCTGAGATTTATGTAGCTGGAGCGTCGTGAATATGTCAATCCCTGCAAGAGGGGAAAAAATGGGAAAGGTTGTTTGAGTAACGGCCTGCTTGGTGCTACGTTGGGACGAAAGGGTCACTGCAGACCTCTCGGCTTCAGCATGCAACTACCACCGCACGACAGGAACCGGCGCTGCGATTCTCAAAGCAAAAAAAGAGATTGCCCTGGACTTCCTCCTTCTGCACCACCCCCTTCGCTCGGGGTCTATCCAGAGTCTGGGCACACGAACCGTGAAGAAGCTCCAGATGCAGCGCTCCAGTTGCGGTCTCACCAGCGCCAAGTAGAGCTCTTCCTTAGTTTTGCTTGAGATACAACGGTCGATGCACACCAGCATATTGTTTGCTTTGCTACTATGATATCACACTGGTGGCTTATATTCATTTTATGGACAATTATGACCCCCAAGTCCTTTTCGGACGTGGTGCTAGCTAGCGTAGCACCACCGAGCCTGTACATTTGCTGTGGATTTTGCCTCCCCAGATGGAGCAGTTGACGCTTCTCAGTGTTGAACAGCATCCAGTTCTGGTCTGCCCATCTAACGAATCTGTGCAGGTCCGCCTGGATACGCTGATGCATAACCGCACTTCCCCAGAGCTTAGTGTCATCGGCAAACGTTGCTAGCCTTTGCTCAACTGTTTGTATTGCCATGAAGCCCACAGCCTGACACGAACCAGGGCACAACTGCACAAGCATGGTACAGACATGGAGTAAAGCTACTGCGGCTGCCCCGGAGCATTTGCAATCTAGCACAGAGCCACCTCTGCTCATGGTTATTGAACTGGAAACCCCCAAAACTATGCATTGAGCCGTCTGAACTGGCTACACAGCAATGCAAGGTAGAAGAGGCCTGAGGGAGATAAGGTCTGCACTGCACCATCACACCGGGTTACTGTACAGACCCAGAAAACTTGGGTAAGATTTGGGGAAGGAATCATAGAGAAGTAGGGCTGGATGGGACCTCCATTGGTCATCTAGGAATGTGTTTCTGGGGTGCTTTACCCTGTGCAATCCTCCCCAGGGACTGAGACATTGTAGTGGTGGCTTGCATATCCCAATGATCCTCAGAAATACGTCATCCAGAGTCACCCATGGCAAACAGGCCCAAGGGGAGGTTCCAGTCAAACTACAGCCCAACCCCAAATCCTCAATGGCAGATCAGGCAGATGTCAGGACTTCAACCACTGGAAAGGCGGAAGAAGGCTACAGCAAGACAGAGATCTCCTTTCATCTAGGATTCTCTCTTCCCTTTGGGTCCAGATCCCCTCCTTGTCAAGATTATGGGGTTGTAGTTTCCATGCACCAGCTTCTGCACATTAAACAAAGCCGCGTGCAGGTTTCTACCACAAGAAACAACACTCTTCTGTACCAACCTCCAAAAGCCCTATGGCAATGGACCAGTGGTGACAGACACAGGGCCAGTGACTCCAGCAGTTCCCAGCCACAGATCTGCTTGCAGGTGGTGGCGGCTTGATGGTCGCCTTGCACCTGGGTTGAGACAGGGGTGCAATTTGGCAGCTGCTACCATTACCTGCAACTTTTGTGGATGGATCCGCAGCTCAAGGATTTGACTCAAAACCAAGCAATGAGTCACGGCAGAGATCGGATCATCCTCAAATCGAGGTATTGCCTGTGCAAAGCAAGTTTAGCAAGACAGATCATACCTCCCACCCGTGACCCTGTTGGGTAGCTCTCTCTCCACAGATGGTTTAGGAGCAGCACAGTTTCTTCACAAGGGCTAGATGACTTCCAGGTCCCTTCCAACCCTGTGCTTCAGGCTGACAACCCATCTACAAGAACAAACAGGTTTCATTTTGCCACACAGGGCTCTTGCCTGTATCATTCTCGCAAGGTCCCTTCCAGCCCCAAATGTCTATGAAATGCATTCAAAAAGTCTTTATTTGCAAGGAAGGAAGAAATAAAATCAGGACCTTGTCACACGTTGCACTTATGGCATGTCAACTGCACTTCAAACAAGAGTGCCCACGCATTCAAGCGGCACAACATGGGCTATCATCGTGTGCTAAGTGTGATTGCATTGTTGCAAAATTAAGACTTTTCAAGGGAGGAGTATCTCTAGGTCTTGTTCATGTGTGTTCACTTATCTCCTGACCAAGATAATACCAGCACAGCTTGCTGGTGGTGATGCCAGACCTGACACTGTCTTGAACCAGCCCTGGTACCATAATGGAGAGTTGAATCAGCTCCTTGATGGCTTGCGTTGTGTCGTAGGGATTGCCATTTACTGGATCAAGCCATAGCTCCACTTTGCCCCATCTCCCATCACACAGGGGCAAAGAGAAGAGGCTGAGAAGAAGAGTGAACTGGGTCTGACCAGGGTTTTTTCCCCCCTCACTGGTCCTCTCTCACTTTCAGCCTCCAGCATTTGAGGTCTAAGAAGATGACCGTGACCCTAACTCCTCTGCTCAATAGCTACCGATGCCCCTTTCCTCCAAGACTATGTCTAATCCCTGTTTTGAATCTGGCTAAACTGTCAGCTTCCTCCACATCTGGTGCCAATGAGGTCCACATCTGAGTGACAGCCTGCATGAAAAATGTTTCCTTCCGTTCGTTTTAAACTTACTACTGTCATGACCCAAAGGGTATGATTCTGTGTGCGCTTCGGCACTGCAGAATTATTTCCTGCCACGAGGAGCTTTCTTTGCATGGTGCAATTCTCAGTTGCGTGGAGAAAACCCCGGTGCAAAGGAGTTCCCGCCACCCACATGCAAATTTGTGTCCCACTATTGGCTGCTTCTAA
>NW_005842756.1:313005-317185 GCF_000455745.1 Alligator sinensis | reverse complement strand
GGCGCCTGGCGATTGGTTGGCTAGCCGTATAAGAGGCTTGAGCGGTTTCCGCCCAAGTTGGAGATCTCCGGGGAGGACCTCATTTAGGAGGACTCCACATCCATCTCGTGGAGAACTCTAAGCATTGTGGAGCCTAACAAACCCCGCGTGTGCCTTAGAGGAGGATATAGGGGCCTGATCAACCTCTAGCCTCTCCCCGACGCCGACTAATCCCTCGACGTACCCTTCCCTGCGCGCTTGCGTGGAGAGTCACCTTTTAGACTCTCATCGTGGTATCCAGAGCTCTTCAGGCAAGTTTTTCCTGCCTGCACCGCGACCATCTACGGTGTAAGTAAAATAATCTTTAATCAACCTCTACGCGTCCGTGCCTAATTCTAGTCCGCCGTGCCGAATTCCCCGACCCACGTGCCAGGGCTGCTGGCCACAGCCCGCCGCGCACCCCCGAAGGCCTCGGACCGCTCCTGGCCCACACAACTACCTGCTAGTTTCATGTGATGACCCTTAGTTCTTGTATTGAGAGGCAGTCAATAATCAATCCATATTTTGTAAACCCTTCTCATGACCCTGCTCAAGCATCTCTTTTCTAAACTGAATAGACCTGGCTTCTCATAGACCCATAGTCAAGGAGGGTTGGAAGGGAGCTCAGGAGGTCACATCTAGTCCAACCCCTGCTCCAAGCAGGACCAGCTCCAACTGCATCATCCCAGACCTCCAGGGTATTGAAATCATTGAATCATAGAAAACGAGGGTTGGAAGGGACCTCAGGAGGTTGCAGATAGTCCAACCCCCTGCTCCAAGCAGGACCAGCCCCAACTGCATCATCCCAGCCAAGGCTTTGTCTACCCTGGTCTTGAATGGAAGCCCCATCCATACTTTGTCCCATGTTACACTTGGAAATCATCGAAAACTTTATGCAGAACACGTTGCAACTCTGAACATGGCCTGGTAAATGGTAATGCGTACTACGATCCGAATCCAACACGTGCCAAGTGTCCCATGCAACAAAGGGCTCACATACCCAGCCTTTTTCACACCGTAAAGGGGAGTTAAGGTTTCAGAGGAAGTGTCTCATTGACTAATTTGTCTTCTCCAATGAATTAATCTCCTGCATGAGATCCCATTCATCCCTGGCCTTGGCTCTGCCTTTCTTTTCTGTGCCTCCAGCCTGCAATGGGTGTTGTCGGAGAACCAGAACCGAACCCCAAGTGCGGAAAGGTAGCGTCTGCATTGCACCACTGGTTTACAATGACAATGCAGGCAGCATTAAAAAATGTTTTTAGAAGGCAGAAGCAGGGAGTTGGGCTAAACTCGGGCTGTTTCACGTCAAGTCCCAACAAACCGCATGGAGCAGAGGGGACCAGTCCAATTGCTCCATCGCTCTTCTGTTCCAGGAGCGTTTAATTGCAGGGCACTCCCATCATCCTTGGCAGAAGCGGCCCACTCTGCCGTTTCCTTTCCAAAAGTTGTATCCTGGAGAGCTGCCCGTTCAAGTCAGTTTATGTGAGCTGAGATAAGATCAGGTAATGAGTGATTAAGTGCAAGATACAAATAGACATCTCCGTGACAGGCCTAAAGACAGCTGGCAAAGATCCCCGAAACATTCACCGAGGCTAATGCTTGCAGGTGCATACGCTAATATTTCCTATCAGCCAGCTGGATGGCAAACAAGGCATACCTGGACTAGATAACGCTACACCTAGGAATGGCACTGATAGACCCGACTGCTCCTGTACTTCCCTGCCGCAGCTGGTACAAGAACGGCAATGGAAATGCAGCTTATAGTAAAACAAGGTGAACAGGGTATGCATCAAGGTCAGTGTGCTAGCCAGGCTACTGAATCATTTCCATCCTCTGGTGAATGAATATTAAGCATCCTCAGGAGAAATGGAGGTGGCCCATGCAGTCGACATGCCAACCTTCACCTGGGGCACCAGCAAGCCCAATTCAATTCCTATTTGAAGCAGTTGACTGCTGTACTACTGGGTAAAAGCAGGACTGCTCCTCCTTGCTGGCTTTGGGAATGCCAGCCAAGACCTTTGTTTGCATTGCTTTGCTTTTGAGAGAAGCACCCGAAGTGGAGGTGCCGTGTTTTGTTTCAGGGCAACCCAAGCAGGCAAGATTTGGGTTTGACATTATGGGTTGATCCAAATTGGTTTCTGTCTTCTACTTTTATCCATCTGGTGGCTGAACTGAAGAGACAGAGGAAAGCTGCGCAAGTAGCTATCGGCATGCTTTGGTGTCCGTTTCTATCTAAGCTTAGGGAATTGCTAGCAGTTTTAACCCTTGGGCTTCAAGGCATGATGTCACCTACTGTAGTTTTACCCCAATTACAATTAAACAGAAAACAAGCAGAAATGGCCTGGGCTTTCAGAAAAGAAATCCTACTGCACACTTGACCTCAGGATTTCCCATGTTAATTGTGTTACAAGAGAGTATTTATGCTGTTTGCTGCTTTTTAGATTTCATTGGTGTCTCATTATAAGGGAGACTTTTCCTCTTTCGAGCTCATCAGTTGTCATATCTGTCCCTTCTCATTCAATCTTTCCTAAATTACAGTCCTATTTAGTTCCCCCTATCTTAGCCTCCTTGATGCTTTTCTTTGAATACAGCTCTTGACACGATTTAAATACTCGCAAAGTCTTTGGGGAAACATTTGTGTTACAGCAGGGCCCCAAGATACGCCAGCACATAATTCAGATCTTGGCTAGGAGACTCTTCAACATAAGCATGGCAGAAACACAGAAAGACAAAACCCTCAGAAGTCTTTGATCCCGTGCCCAGTTCACAACCTGGTGGCACCGTTAACAATTCATCTCTTTCCTTAGTCTGCAAGAGAAAACCCAATGTATAGTCCTTGCCCCAAAAAGTTTAGATGCCAAATGAGACTTGAGCAGAAAACTTACTGCATGTATTCCAAGGGAACCCAAGGCCAGATCCAGAAAGAATGACATCCCCTGATTCAGAGAGGATTCAGATGATTTGCCTAGATGCTATGGTGATGGGTAAAATGAAGAGTAAATTGTTTGACAAACTTCTTACTTACGTAGAGGGCAAAGCTGCGATCCAAAAAGAAGAAACTCCAAGCAACAATGCAAGAACAGCAGAGAGGAGCAAATTCAAAAGATGAGAATAAAGGAAACTTTACAACCGGAAACCATACAGCTATTTGGATTCAGCTCGCTGCTATTCGTATGACAAAAAATGGCCCTTACACAGATCAGGTCTTCATTGCACTGTCAACACATAAGTTTCTACTAGCTTCACAGAACTTACTCTTTAGTAGACAAGACCAATGGTGGGTGGGAAGGCACAAAATGACTTGACAAAACCACATGGCAGCCCAAAAGTTTCTTGTTCAGGACTCAACGATATGTCAGCAAATGCCCAATTCAAGGCCAGAGGCTCAAGTCCTCCTGCCACAACTATAGTATCCAAGGGTGCAAACTATCAAGGATGCTTCTAGGGCAGTGGTTTTCAACCTGTCATCTGCAGACCCCGGGGGGTCTGCCAACTATATCTAAGGAGTCCGTGAAAGAGGGCGATGATCCATCAAAAGTATGTGAATACCCACACTTACAATTCAAAGGGGTTTGCACCTACATCCAAAAATTTTTTAAGGATCCACAAATGAAAAAACAGTTGAAAACTACTGGTCTAGGGGGCAGGGATCAGAGCAGCACTCAGGAATGGGTGGCACTTAACTCGTGGCACACCTGCCAAAAAGGTTGCCCACAACTGCATTAGACATTGTTTCCTCCATGTCAGAGATTGGCTTCGTAGAAGGCAGCAGCAGCACAGGGATACTGCTAGAAGCAAGTGCTGGGAAACCACCCGAGCATGATGCATACAAAAATATTAAACACCAGAGCAAAAGGCAGCTAGAGGATCCTAAAAGGCATCCTTCAGATTTGCTAACATGCGATTCCTTTAAAAAGGCAAAAAAATGTTCAAGGAACAGAATGAGGACAGCTTGGCCAGGAGGACTCTAGCTTAAGATAATAATAGGCATAGATATGCTATATCTAGATATATACACATACACACGCATTATAGATAGATAGACAGATAGATAGATATACACACACATTATATATATATATATATGTATAGATAGATATATAGATAGATAAATAGATATAAACACACACACATATACACACACACACACATTATAGATAGA
>NW_005842756.1:307700-312860 GCF_000455745.1 Alligator sinensis | reverse complement strand
ACACACACACACACTAGATAGATAGATACACACACACATACACACACACACATGATAGATAGATAGATACACACACACACACACACACACACACGATAGATACACACACACGATAGATACACACACATATACACACACGCACGATAGATACACACACACACATATATACACACACACACTAGATAGATAGATACACACACACACATTAGATAGATAGATACACACACACACATTAGATAGATAGATACACACACACACATTAGATAGATAGATACACACACACACATTAGATAGATAGATACACACACACACATTAGATAGATAGATACACACACACACATTAGATAGATAGATACACACACACACATTAGATAGATAGATACACACACACACATTAGATAGATAGATACACACACACACATTAGATAGATAGATACACACACACACATTAGATAGATAGATACACACACACACATTAGATAGATAGATACACACACACACATTAGATAGATAGATACACACACACACATTAGATAGATAGATACACACACACACATTAGATAGATAGATACACACACACACATTAGATAGATAGATACACACACACACATTAGATAGATAGATACACACACACACATTAGATAGATAGATACACACACACACATTAGATAGATAGATACACACACACACATTAGATAGATAGATACACACACACACATTAGATAGATAGATACACACACACACATTAGATAGATAGATACACACACACACATTAGATAGATAGATACACACACACACATTAGATAGATAGATACACACACACACATTAGATAGATAGATACACACACACACATTAGATAGATAGATACACACACACACATTAGATAGATAGATACACACACACACATTAGATAGATAGATACACACACACACATTAGATAGATAGATACACACACACACATTAGATAGATAGATACACACACACACATTAGATAGATAGATACACACACACACATTAGATAGATAGATACACACACACACATTAGATAGATAGATACACACACACACATTAGATAGATAGATACACACACACACATTAGATAGATAGATACACACACACACATTAGATAGATAGATACACACACACACATTAGATAGATAGATACACACACACACATTAGATAGATAGATACACACACACACATTAGATAGATAGATACACACACACACATTAGATAGATAGATACACACACACACATTAGATAGATAGATACACACACACACATTAGATAGATAGATACACACACACACATTAGATAGATAGATACACACACACACATTAGATAGATAGATACACACACACACATTAGATAGATAGATACACACACACACATTAGATAGATAGATACACACACACACATTAGATAGATAGATAGATAGATACACACACACACATTAGATAGATATACACACACACAAATATATACACACACACACTAGATAGATAGATAGATAGATAGATAGATTGATATACAGACACACATATACACACACACATTATATGTATAGATATATAGATAGATATACAGACATACACATATATATACACACACACACATTATATATATAGATATATAGATAGAAATACACACACACACATTATATATATAGATAGATATACACACACACACACATTATATAGATAGATAGATAGATAGATATCCACACACACATATATACACACACACACACACACACACATTAGATAGATAGATAGATATACACAGACACACACATATATACATATATATATATACACACATATACAGAGAGATCTATATATATCTATGCCTCTATAGATTTCTCTCTCTCTGTCTATAGATATATATATATATGTATACATATATCTATAGACAGAGAGAGATACAGATAGAGAGAGAGAGAGAGAGAGAGATCTATAGATAGATAGATAGATAGAACCAACTTTTTAACCTAAAAGATTTTCCAAAGAAAGTATCCCTGATCCATTTGTGTGAATAAGCAAAGGCATGACTGGTCTATATACTTTTAATGAGAGGATAAGAAACACTAAAAGGGAGCAACGTTCATGAATAACAAGGCCAATAAATACACTTAATGCTCACTCCAGAAATACGCAAAATGGATGTATTTTAGAAATTTTCTTTCCACCAGCCAAGAATGATCATTGGGAAGTATGGTTATAACAATAGCCAGTGCTAAACAGCAGATAAGGAGATGTTTAGAAACTGCTCCTGTTCACCAGGGCTGGACTGGGTATATACAGCAGAAGCTAGGTCAGATCCAAACTGTGAAGCTCCTCACAGGCCGGATCTGGATGCAGCATTGCCGGGGCAGGATTAATGCAGCTGCCAGTCACTTGGGGCAGCTGACATGTGCCCCACTGGGCTCTGGCCTAAATTCCCAACCTCTGGAAGCTCTGAGGGCCAGATATTTGACACCTCTGTCCTAAGCAATTAGGAAAGTTAACAGGAAAGTTAATTAGCAAAGTCCACCTTCGTAATTTGAGAAGGTGAAAGACACCAGGTGGGAAAAGAAGGGAAATTAGTTATGATGTTAAAGGAAAAGAAAGAGGATACATTGTTTTAACTCAGTATACAAACACCCTAGAGAAAGAAGGAGCTGCAGAGATGCTGAACTGGTCGCTTAATGCTGAAGTGCATTATATGCACATAGCCTGTGATGTGTCAAAAGGGCTGATTTTTAAAATAAATGAGTAAGACTAACTGAAAGAAAAGAATTAGCCAGAAATTAAAATAGCCAAAAAAAAAAAAAACCCTATGGTACCACAATCAACTTGTCCGAGGCCATTTGGGTTTTGTGGCAAAATGAATGCAGCCATCAGGAAAAGTGAAAATAGACAGAAAAATATAAACATTTTAAGTCCTGATGTTTAAAAAAGATTAAGACGGGACGGTAAAGACACTGGGAAAGATCCACAGCTGGCAGCTGAAAGGAAAGTAAAGAGGAGTTTGAGTTTCTTTGGTTTAGAAATTAAGAAATGTTAGCAACGGCACAGACCCAGCAGTAGATGCAGAAATCCTTAGGATTCAGAAAAAGCTAAAGGGTCCAATATCTATTTCTAGTGATGTTTGGAAACAACCTACTAAATATAATTAAAATAATCAAAATAATAATAATAATAAAAGTAATAATAAAAATATACTAGGAATAAACTTCCCAAGTCTTCTGGACCAGATCATATGCATCCCAGGATCCAGAAAGAACTGGATAAGAAGATCTCAGTTCTAACATTAATGTTTAATACATCCTAAAATAACGAGTGCTAATTTTGCACCAGTATTATAAAAAAGGACAAATGCCAGAAAGTACAGCTCTAAGCTAGTTAGCCTGACATTGGTGTTGGGCACACCAATAAAAAGGCTTATACAGGTTTCAACTGATAAAAATAGGGATTTAGTGCTTGTGATTCAATATGTATTTATCGAAAATGAAGTCAGACCCGCTCAATCAGACCTGCTCTTCATTCCTTGAGATTAAAAGTTAGGTAACCGAGCAGATGGTACATGTATAAGGTAGCTGACTACGCACTACACATTCTTTAAAAGAAGTTAGCACTAAATAGTATCAATAAAGCAAGCGTTAAATGGCTTAAGAATTGGCTAGCTAACAGATGTCATGCATTAGTCATTAGCTGGGAAATCAAAGGGGGGATTATGCAGGGATCAGTCCTAGGCCCATCACCAGTCAACATTTTCAGCCCTGACCTGGAAGTCCGTCACCTCTGATCCAATTTGCACATCACAAAGATGTGTGGAATGATAATGACAACGCCTGGACAGGCAAACACAGCAATGCAGATTGCACCAGAACATGGGCCCTTGCAAACCAGATGTATCAAAAAACAGCCACAGGCCAGGTTACGCATTTGGAGAAAAGGAATGCAGGCCATGCCTAAAAAATGGGGGGGTGGGGGGCTGTACTTGGGAAAGTACTGAGTGAAGAGGATCTAGGAGTCCTAGGGTGTATTTACATGTGCGGATTTAAGGTGCATTAGCCATTTTTAAGGTGCATTAAGGGCACACCCTTAATGCGCCTTAAAAATGGCAATTTTTAGACTATTCGTGCCTAAATTTGATACCTGATAACTATTAAGCTATTCACACCTAAATATCTAACCAGCCAACCTTTTGCAGGTATCAAAAAGCAAAAGTACCTTAATACACACGGAGACGAGCTAAGGTGCATTAATGCTGTATATGTCAACTGACTTGGGATTACCTTGAGTCCCAAGTCAGTCCGCACACCGTGTTAACATGCCTTAACATGTGCACATGTAGATGCATGCCTAAATCACCTTAATGCGCATTAGGCAAATGTATGTGTAGACACACCCCAGTGAATAATTTGAGAGCCTAGGGCAATGCCACAGGCGGGCAAAAAAGACTAAGGCAATGCCAGGGGTAAGGCAGATGTTGGGATGCTATGTACAGCTCTCAGTTTTAAAAGGACACAGATGACATAGGACATGCTTGGTAATCTGGTGGTAGCACCAGACAGCAAAACTAATCTCTTTAACAGATTCTTTTCCTCCATTTTTCTCAGCAGGGACAGGGACAGGGACAGGGAGGGGCCTCCCCCCCCCCCAGGGAATCTGGACAGACCCAGAAGAGGCGCAGCCAGCCCCAGGGTCAGTGACGACCTAGTCAGGGAACTTCTGGAGGGACTGGACGTGTTCAGATCAGCAGATCCTGACGATCTCCACCCCTGAGGGCTGAGGGAATTAGCACAGGTCATTGCGGGACCTGGTGGCCTTCTACAACCAGGTCACAAAAGCCTTGGATGCAGGTGTCACAGTGGACGTAGTCTTTCTGGACTTCAGGAAGGCCTTTGACACTGTCTGTCACCCCATCCTCCTTAAAAAACTAGGAGACTGCCTACAGTCAGATGGGTCACTACCTGGCTGGAGGGCCACACCCAGAGAGTGGTGGTGGACGGGTCTTATTCAGCCTGGAGGGATGTGGACAGTGGGGTCCCCCAGGGCTCGGTCCTCAGGCCCACACTGTTCAACATCTTCATCAGCGACTTGGACGAGGGGGTGAAAAGCTCCTTTGCAGATGACACTAAGATGTGGGGGGAAGTGGGCATGCTAGAAGGGAG